>NW_017535564.1:18530-37045 GCF_001853355.1 Bactrocera latifrons | reverse complement strand
GAACAGGAAAACAAATTGCAATATTGAATTTTGACAATTTAGTGACCGTTAGAAAGTAGGGCCTTCTAAGAATTATTTGCAGAACTAATCATACCAATCTTATCGTCGGCTTGAGAGTGATTGAATACAATAACGTACCGCATTATAGAGTTCACGTGTACACTATAGGTAGGCTGTCTCTTATACACATCTAGATGTGTATAAGAGACAGCTTTCAGCACTGCACTTCAACATAAACACCACAATTGGAATTTAAAAAACAATAACCGCAACTTCTTGTTTCGTTGCTTTAAAATAACGGTTGCTTTACTTCAGACTACYACTACTTTAAAGATATGCATGTATTTGTGTGTGTAAATATGTAATTTTGTATAACTGTAAAATATTAAAGATTTTTTTTTTACTAGCAAAGAAACTACACTACACAAGCAACTACTGTACGTTTGAGTACGAGCCAACAACTCGTAATCGCAACTCCACTTGAGTGTAAGTTTCAAACTCGACTGATTCGTTGCAAGCTTTTCGCTATCCTTAATATACCAACTGAGTAATGTGTAAAATTTCGATGACTGGCACGGTTCGTACACGAAGTAGCAAATGGATGTATGAAGCTTACGCCGGAGAGCTGCTGCATACGCTCTTCGTAATGACATTGAGGAGGAACTAGGGAGAGAGTTTTGTGAAAATGTTGCCATATCAATTTCTAAGCAATTTGGACTATAAAAAAAAAAAAAATCAAACGTTTTTCCAGCAAATTAACCAGTACAGAAGACGAGATTTCTCTTCAGAGTTGAAATACTCTAATTTAGCTGCCAGATGGGACAAATGCTGTCTCTTATACACATCTAGATGTGTATAAGAGACAGCTTTGGAAACCGTCAACAGTTGTATAACTGTAATGTCTGTGTCTGTTTATTTATCTGCTTTTCAACGAGTTATGCCTCAAAGCGGCGAAGACAGACATTACTATTCATTCTCGCAAGAACCCCACTCCCCACAACCACACAAACATTTTATTTGTCTTGAACTGCTTTGCTGTTATTTTTGTATGTTATGTCTTTCCTGTCTTTCATTTTTTATTACACTTTAATGATTTCCACCAGAAACATGAGCATATCAAAGCAGAAAGAGACAGAAAAAAAATTGTTTGCTTCTTTTTGGCTAAAACGCTAACTGTAACTGAAAATTCGGCTAATTTCATTTCAACACAAAATCACTCTTTCAGCACTGCACTTCAACATAAACACCACAATTGGAATTTAAAAAACAATAACCGCAACTTCTTGTNCCAAATTCTTAAGGAACTGTTTCGTCATAATAATCATGTTGTCAGTAAGATCTTCCTATAAAACACCAACAGAACGTCGAAGTTACTATAGAGAAATATCTCAACCTTTAAATGCCTGGCGGTTCCTCAAGWACCATTTAAATTTCATAAAATTTGAATTAATCGATATTAGATCAAGTTAATTTGTAATAACGATGAAGGTTTAAAATTTTTGGCACTTGATATTATTATTATTTCGCAATAGTCACTTGAAACTACAAAATTTTCCTTTAAATTATTTGTCTGATKCAATCTTACTCAAGTCAAAACGTAAATAATTGCAAAGCTTATACACAAGTGACGACTGAACTCAAATATAATATAACGGATATATCAAAGCAACATGTGACGTGATGTAATATTTAAAAATGTATGTTTATACATGAAAATTTTACAAAAACGTCATAGTTCCCGGAGAAAACGCCAGACGTTTAAGAGTTGAATCCTTCGACAATTCGAACAATGAATGTTTCATTGATTTTTTTAAACGAATAAAATGTAGAACCTCAAGAAAAGAACCTCAATGGCATCAGAGCACTTTCTGAATAACAGTTGCAAAACAAGAGACCAATCCGTAGCGATCAGCAACAAATCATTCAGAATAGAGTACCAAGAGTTAAAAGGGAACTACAATTTAGAAATTATTAGCCTCTTAGATTTAAATTAGTTTCATAGGTGTCTTTCAATTTATTAGTAGCTTCAGTTCATAGTACGTTCTCAGTAAGTTTCCGATTGATCCAAGTTGTAAATACATATTAATTTTGCCCGTGTGGGAGAATATTGACTGAGTTTTGTTTTAAAACTTCTTTCGGACAAGTGACCGCCGGCTGGCTCGAATTAATTCCAGGGGCTTCTCACCATGGCGGCAACAACTCGCCTTATATTCTCTTCCAAGGCTGATCCATAGCAGCTATACCGTCTTCAATGCGTCATGTATRCCATATGATATTATCAACCAAMGGAAATCKGGTGCAAAACCGATTCATCAAGCTCGTGTTACCGCCTCTGTTGGGCAATTATGTCGACTGAATATTGGMCGCAGTACGCGATGAATGGTGCRAACCRAACAATTATATTTTCAGTATTTTGCTTAATTTCAAATCAAATCTAAAAGACAGTGAGGAATCGCCATATGGAAAAATAATTGCTCTCAATACATAATTTTGTCTTCAATGCTTRTTAAAAGAGTCAAAAAATAGCATATAGATCATTTATAATAGCAATACCTTTAGTGAGAGACTGACAGTTTTAAAGGACTTCCTAATATTGCACATTGTTTATAAAAAGAAAAAGAAAACCTAAATCATATTAAAATTTCATGTGGCAGCGCTTAAAAACATCGYCTATGGAAAGCAATTTCTTTGGTCTCATTTCCTTATTAAAATTACCTCTCTCACTTATTTCGTTCCCTCTCTCTCTCTTTTCTCTTTTTCCCTGTACGGTTTTTCATTATTTCTGTTTTACACACGGTGTGAGTACAACAATACTAATTCGGCGAAGGTAATGAATGATTTTTAAAACCAACGCAAATTATTAATAATGATTGAGACATTCTTATGAGTTTAGAAATATATRTATTTTCCCGTAGTTCCTAGGTGGAAAATAGCGCATCTCGGTTTCGGTAATAAGAGGCTTTAAAATGAGTAGGTGATTAGCCTTCTGCATCCGAGCCTAGTTYCGGGGCTGCCGGTTTAGCCTCGAGGCAGGCAATGGCGCAGGAGTTTCTTCCTCGCATGTGCTAACGTTATACCGCCTTTACTCGGTCGTCAGAGCCTCGTTCGCAGTGAACAGTGGGTACCGCGCGAAGGTAAAGTTGACGTTTGGGAGGGTTAGGCTATATATTCGCATCACCAACTCCGTTTGCCCATTTTTGGTATTAGCTGAACGGCATATAAGGTTTTATCGAGCGTATTGTGTGAAAAATTAAAGACCACCGGCAACAAACTGATTGGACCTGGAAGATAAACAAATGACCAGATATTTACCATGCGCCAAATCTTGGAAAGAAGATCGACACCTCTTTCCTTCAAAACTGCTTTTGACAGCACGAAAAGAAGCTGTCATTGAGCTGCGGTGTCTGAAATTGGTATCTCCACAAAACTAATACRGCTATGTAAACTGAGGTTGAGCAATACCGAAAGTTCCGTCAGGAACGGAAAGACCTCTTCAAGCCATACGTTACCAAACTATCTTTTCAATCTTCAATCTACTCCTGGAAAAAAAAACTAAGCTGCAGTGCTGAATAGAGAAGGTATTAATCTGCGATAAGAGTGTACAGCTGGTGCATAGGCCGATGATATTGATATCATTGACCTGAACATCCGCTCCGTTAGTTCTGCTTTCTTCAGATTGGATAAAGACGCAAAGCAAAAGAGGGCAAGACAAAATATCTCGCGTCATAATAAAAACAATCGCCACACCCGCGACTTASTTTCCACGTCTCTCTTGTGAAGTCGTAGATAATTTCGTCTATCTTGGGACCAACAGTAACACCAGCAATAACGTCAGCTTCAATATTCAAAGCAGAGTAACTCTTGCTCAACAGGTACTACTTCGGAGTAGGCAGTGTCCTCTCTGGACGAACAAAAACCAAATTGTAAAAGTCGCTYATCATTCACGTCCTGGGCACTGGTCACACTCCAGCTCTGAGAGTATTCGACGCAGAACCCACCGGGGGAAACAGAGRAAGAGGAAACCTTCTACTCCGTTWGAAAGACCAGGWGGAGAAGAACCTGTCACTKYCCATACTTCTAAAATATATGAAGGWAAAWACAAAACCTTTYAAGCTTTAATACGCTTACTCCATATGCGCAATAAATGCCCTTTCCACACAAAGGGAATTGTGGAAAATTTATGCAAATTTCGCAATTTAGCACTGCACAGTGGGCACTCTGCCATAAAAATTAAATACCCGCCATAGAAATGCCGGTAATGGCAAATTCCAAATGCCACACACCAGGCAACTACACAAAAGCGTTCTAAATTAGCGGAGAAAAAAAATGGTTGCGACAGCAACGAGGGCATGCAGTGACCAATTGACAGKKAGCTAAGCATAAGTTAAGCCTGTAAACCAACACATCTGGTGGCAACAAATAACAAGCACCCACACGCTAACGGTATTTACGCAAATGAACACGGCATTAAGCTAACTGAGCACGACTTCAACACGCTCACACCCATGCATATGCATTTACATATGTACATATATGTGTAGGCAGTCAACCAGTTGCATTMAAAATGACGCCACCCCTTCTCAGCTGCCCACACGCATTGTATTGTGGCGGCAACTCTGATTCGCTGCTGAGCACATTTCCGCCCGCGCATTTCCAACTCACACATATGTATGCTGAGTGTGGGTCTGCGGTGTAAAATACAAGGTATGTATGGGTGTGTGTGGCGAAAGAACCACAAAAATATAACTGCAAACGCAAACCAAGAAATGCCAAGTGGTAGGCGATAACGGCATTTGTCGGTGTGGCTTTGCCGTATGCACACAGCACACAGCACACATGTGGCTATAACGTTGGAAATGTACGGATCCCTACTTGAACGTGACATATGCRGTTGTGTGGTCCCAGATTTTTTTATTATTTTGTTTTCAGTTATTTCGAGTATACTCTCCGGATTTGGAAGAATGAGGTTTGCATTTTCTTAGTAGAAAATTACAATTTACATGCAGTTCAACCATTGAAGGCCTCCAAGTTATGGTAGCCCGAGTACTCGGGTCTTGCTTCTATACAGTGATTGGTATAATCAGATATCATAAATAGATGAATAGCACACCAAAATTACAACACACCAACAACACCAAAAGAATTTTTAYTTTGAATAAGCGCTCAACAAGCAATAACGAGTTTCCAACTATTCTCTTGCTTTTTCTCTTCTTCTCCTCATACCATCCATCTACTAGTATGTACTTAAGGTTTGTAGTCGGTTTTATATATATATACACTACAGTTAAACAATAATTCTGTTAACTATTCTTGAGGTTTCCATTAGAAGAGAATCGACACTTAGGAATAAAAATACCTTAATTGTGAGGTTATGTGCCCAAGTCAAATATTTTAAGATAAAGAGAGATAGAGAACAAGAGAATAACTCTTTTAAAAGTTAATATAGTCCTGTTGTCGAGTCCGGAACTGTAAACTCTGCAGCATTTCACAAAATGACTGGGAAAACGGCGACAATCAAGCCAATGGGACCAAAACCAATCCAAACCAAAGTTTCCCTGCACCGACAAAGAAGAGCTCGAAAAAAATGGAAACATGAGAAACGATCGGTTCGGTCTAAAAGTCTCCAGGCTTCACCAAGGAAGCTATCTTTGGGTGGATACAACCTGATGCGGTTCAGATAGGTTTTCAGCATAACCAGAAAAAATTAGGTCAGCTTGTAGCCATATCCACTGACTAGGATGAACTTAGGCGCCATAAACCAAAAATGAGAGAAAAAATTTTAATTCTGAGAACTGGTTTTGTGGTCACCAAAGTATCTACTCATTTAATGAGTAATTAACAAAARTAATATATAGAGTCATCGGAATGATATGTGCCTACAGGGAAGGAAAGGGATTGAGATCTGAAACTGGACGAGCTAACCTCTTTAGCTGAAAGATAAACACAGTAGAGCAATTAAAGAAGGAACAGGAAAACAAATTGCAATATTGAATTTTGACAATTTAGTGACCGTTAGAAAGTAGGGCCTTCTAAGAATTATTTGCAGAACTAATTATACCAATCTTATCGTCGACTTGAGAGTGATTGAATACAATAACGTACCGCATTATAGAGTTCACGTGTACACTATAGGTATGGGCCCCAAAATAAATCAATGAAACCTCCTTGCTTCAATATGGTTGTAGAAAATTGCTTTGCTCTTTTTATGAATGGTCTTCAAAAAACAAAAAAAGATAGAATTAATCCACTAACAACAAACTCAACCACCTCGCCTTATCTTACGGTTTTTTGATGTCTTCTCCTCGGGATAAACTTGACATAAACTCGATATATAGTTCTAGCACTTTTTCTTTTTGTAACATATTATAAGCAAGTCCTTCTCTTCCATTTTTCTTCAAAGTCAAGTTTCCCAGTATTCTTACAAGCCTAGAAAGRCTCTCATATCCCTTAAGTTCAATAATATATAGGTGTATTTTAAGTAAACCCATTTAGGTTTACAAGAAAATGTTTATCATCCACTCAACCTTTTTTTTTTTTTTTTTTTTTTTTTTGCTTTATGCTTGCCTGGTTGAAATATATTCTCTTAAAAATTTCAAAAAATATCTGCAAATCTTTAATTTAATTGTCGCGATCGATCCGTCAAGGTTTTGAGAGCATAATGAAATAGAGACAGAATGGTCATATCACACAAATAAGATATACAAGCGTCACCATTTATCATCCTTTGCCTGGATAGAAAAGCTCGCATAAAGCAGAAAACAGACGAATCAAAGACGTCTAACATAATCAGGCGAACAACTACACTAGTGTATAGTCATTKTGCAAATGTGATGTTAGCGGCTGTTAAAACCGAAAATGAAAATGAAACTTTCCTGATACAAAAAGCTAAGTCAGGATTGGAAAGGACTTCTACGAGACGTTCGATACCAAACGAGGTTTCAGGCAAGGCGACTCATTATCTTGCRACTTCTTCAATCCAYTGCTGGAGAAAATAATTGGAAAAATGTTGAACTCAAATTCGTAATCAGAACGCCTTAAATATCCCACAGACCTCTTAGCACAGCAGTTGCAAAAGTTTTCCTTCAGATTTTTCGAGTAGAGTAACATATCAACGAGTAATTCGTATGACCTTCACATACCAAAAATAGATAACTTCCGATAGTTCTGTTGTAAAGTATCTTGCTTTTTTGTCGGCGCCCATAAATTGATTAAGAATCTCCTTCAAACATACATTTTTAAGAAATTTTAAGAAGTTCGCAGAGTTTTCAGTGATTCTCAAACTTTTTCAGCTATTTACAGCTATAGACAGTCTTTATGTGTAATTCACAAATTGTAATGACTGTACTTCAGTTTCGAACTTGAACTTGATGAATATTTAAACATGTTTATATGCAGCCCACTATCTAATTTATACAACAACAGCAATTCCCATGGATAATAATTATAATTATTAATGCCATTGCACACAAGAACTTGTTTAATTACATATCTATTATACATAGCATACTTACACACACATATAGACTTTAGTTATACATATATAAATGTAACGGTGATATTAATAAATTGTCGAATGACATGCGGGACGATAAAAGCGGGTCGAGAGTTGCCACACAAACCATATGCACGCCATACGCCTATGCAAATGCCATATACTTTTACATATTTATTCATATTTATATAGTATATATGCTTATATATAAACACAAAACTGTAAAGTGAGAAAAAGGCATTTCACGCTGTGAATTACTGTGAATAAAATATCTCCCCCATGACAGTGTGGACATAAATAGGTCTGTGCTGTCACAATAACGGCCGCAAATGTCAGTGAACCGTCACAGGTGAAACACTCGGAAACATGACAGCAGTTTATAGAATTTTACACATTCACACGCAAATGTTGATGCGCATTGTGGTGCTGATTGTATGTCAAGGTATGCGGTCGGACTTAACCACTGAGTTCGTGGCGGGGGAAGAGGTTGTTCAACAACGGATCAATCCGTACGGAAAGGATTTACAATTRCTGCTGCGAGAGCCGCCTTTAAAGCAAGCAGCGAGTGTGTTGCACAAAGATTTGGTGCAAGAGCTGTGGATGGAGCAAAAGTTGGATCAATTCGATGTGACGAACAACAAAACTTGGTTAATGGTAAGCTCTGTTGTAATGTTACATTTTCCCCTTAGCGTTTTAGCTGCATCACTGACTAAGCGATCACAATTTTCAGTACATGATCCGCTAATGTTTTGGCGGTCGCATTTCCTGATATTGCCAGCAATCTACAGAGAGTCGACGGAATTTTCGTAGAAKTTTTATATTTGAACGGCTTACTAAAGCTTACAATAGCTATGTACCAAAAGGAACGACTTTTAGTAAACGTTTATGTTTGACAAGCGGTCGGGTCAAAATCGATCGTGTTTTTAAAAAACGTTTTCGACGAAAGTGACTCCTCAGCTTAAATTTTGATGAGATGATGATTGCTCTCTACAATAAATATTTCCTCGCTCTATAAGCAATATTTCTTGGCGTCGACGATACTAGGTCATGTGACGCTAGAAAAGACACTTCCTCTAAACGACTCTCAGAGAACAGGTTGAGTTGTAACATGTCGTCTCAAGCTTAGTAATTCGACGCTTCGTTTCAATGAACATACTCATAGTGTTCCGAATATAACAAAAACGATTCTTAAACAAGCAAGTACTATTTCTCTTTGGGAGCATTGCTCGCCTGACGAGCTTGAGAGAATAACTCATATATCGAGAAAAAGTGAAGTTACTTTTTGATTTATGATTTATATATAAGTCCATAGAAATGATGAAACCTGAAAATATGCTTCGGTCGAGGGCTGCGGACGGACGATGGTTGAGCAGAATAAAATACTTGTCAAACTGCCCAAAATCCAAAACAATGTTGAGAGAAAAACCCGATTATTTTCCAAAAAATTCACTTCCACTTCTTTTATAACACAAGCACATACTAACTTTTATTTAAATTCATGCATTCTGCTCAATATTCCAGCGTTACTTGCGCAACGATCGTTACTTCCAGCCACATGGCCCAATATTCATATTCGTTGGCGGTGAGTGGGAGATTTCGCCAGCTTACCTTTTGACAGGGCATATGCACGATATAGCCAGACAACATAACGGTATKCTTTATTATGTGGAACATCGGTACTATGGCCAAAGCTGGCCTGCGGAGTAAGACACGACTTTATTAGGTAAAAAATAATAATTATAGCAAATATTATCGGTAGTGATGCCAGTGTGAAAAACTTGAAATACTTAAGTGCTCGTCAGGCTCTAGCAGACTTAGCTCGTTTCATACGCCACCTAAAGAGCAATGAAGACGAATTGTTGAACTCAAAAGTCATATTAACTGGCGCTTCTTACTCCGGCAGTCTCGTTGCTTGGTTCGCTAAGCTATATCCAGAGTTGATGGATGCTGGTTGGGCTTCGAGTGCACCGTTAGTGGCCAAATTGGATTTCTTTGGTAAATATGATACTTCATTTTTATATAATTTCCGAAAAGTTTTCACAGGACTTACTCTCAATCCGTCGCAATACAATTTTGCGAAGAATAACATAATGAAAATTACGAAAAGTTTTGTTTTTGGTTCGTAAATTGAGGAGGTTTGGATAGTCAGTGAATGTTTCATAATCGTTTCACATTTTCTCGAGCATATGATTAGAGATTCTGAACTTCTCTATACAGAACTCACTTTAAGTATTATTTCTAAAGATAAGATTTTACAAGTATCTTCACAATAGTCTTTTTGACTAGTTACTATAGAAAGAAAGTACCCTTCCGCAAGATGTAAGTAGTAGCTTGAAACTCGAATATACTTTGCTATCAAAGGAAAGCAGATCCAAATTCGTTAGATGAGGTCAATGACGATATCGTTATAGGCCAGCATTTATCTCTATTAATTGGAGAGAGTTCATAAACACTACTCTCCGTGATGCTATTCGAAACATTGGATACATTATAGGTTATGACATAATAAAGTATAGAATTAATATTATTATATGTATAAAATCCTCTACGTACTATGTCAACTGATTTTAACTTGTGTAGATAGATTGAATATGCTTTATAGAGCTCGCATCATAGATATATTCTGGGTCTTCTTACAGTTGTCATCCATTAAGACAGATTTACAACTACAAGTTTCCACCAGATAGCTTTGAGGACATTTAAACATTACATATTTTCAGAATACATGCACCAAGTAGGCAAGGTTATCCAGCAACGTGGAGGTACTGAGTGTTCCGAACTGCTCGAAAGGGGACTTAACGGTGTTGCAACAGTACTGGAGTCCTCAAAAGCCTCTCAACTGCTTAGTGCTCTGCGCATATGCAACAATTTCGAGCCAAAAAGTCAACTGGACCGTGCTGCGTTCTTCAATGGCCTGGGCAATTATTTTGCTACATTCGCACAACTGTATGAGTGAGTATTAAAGCAGCTGCTTTCTGAGAGGTAAACTACACTCAATCTATTATTTTCTGAAATGAATATGTTAAAGCGACCAAATCGCCGCCAAAATTTGTGCAACACTCATAACTACCACAAATACAGACGACTTGGTGGRTTTCATGGAATTTTTGCGACACATATTTTGGTCCGAGTTCGCGAAGCAAGCGCACACCGACGACTGGTGCATCGATTTGTCATATGAAGGGATGAAGTCTATATTTACAGATCTAACGGACCAGCTAAGCGGCAGTGAGTACACCAACTGGCGAGACAATACAAGCCGCMGGCTACTGAATCGACAGCAGCAGCAGCAGTTGCGAAACATAATTAATATTTAAATTAATTTCCATTTGCTTGCAGCACGCCCTTGGTTTTATCAGTGTTGCCATGAATACGGTTGGTTCACCACTACGGCCAACAATAGCAGACACAACAAATACCCAGCGGTCATCCGGCAGGTGACAKTTGCGCGWCRCCATGAAGCGACAACCCCGCAACCACACTCATTTGGCCGTCAAGTGCCACTAAATTATTTTCAACAACTTTGTGACGATGCCTTTGAACCAAGCGCCGATGCCGCAACGTACAATGGCATTGACATCTCAACCAGCGTTGAGCAAACAAATAGTCATTTCGGTGGTCTCACCGCTGCCGCCGCACTACAGCGTGTCATCTTCACTCACGGCMRGCTCGATCCCTGGCGTGCTGTTAGCCTGCAACGGGGCAAAAATGTCATTAACATAGCAGGTGAGTCGAGCGACAGCCACTCTTTCAACCAGCCGCTARGCAGTGAAAAGGCCAACCGACCTGTAGTTCAATGCGGTGTCGGGAAATGTAAAATTTCGCTACGGCGGTAGCATATTTTTAGGCGCAAATGTTCATAATTCTTATCTGTTGACTTTTATGAGCGCTTCAGCTCGCCGGTTGGCAAGTTTACGTTTCATAATTATGCAGCRCCACCGGAATTTCTGCGTTTAGTTATGCTAATTATACTATCCTCTTTGTTGTCGTTTTATTAATTGTTATTACTGTATTTGSTTTTTCTCATTCACTCTTCTCACGTTCGTCGCTACAACAGGCTATTCCCACACCGCTGATTTGGATTCCATAGACTTCGGCGATTCGGTGGAAATGAATGTGGCTAAATTGAAAGTAGCTGCTTTTTTGCGTAGTGTTTTGTGGTGAGAAGCAACAGCAGCAAGCGAAGTAGCCGCTAACAGACTGAAAATACGCCACAGTGGTAATAATATGCCTGATKCCGGCTGAAATTAGAAACTAGATAAAACTTATTGTTATTACAATCGCTTTTTGCAATGGCCTTACATTAATTATGGAAACTATGAACTGGAAAATAAATGTGAAATAATATTTATACTTTTTCAAAAAAAAAAAAAAAAAAAATTTGATTTTACAGTAGAAACAAAATACATAAAATACATATACATAGTTTATTGCGATGCAGAAAAATTTACCTTTAGTATAAATATCAATTTCGGCATTATGTTTTAGAAATGCTTTTGAGCGATAGGGCCAATTTTCGACCACTTTGTGAGCTTAACTGAGCAGACAAATAAAATCCCATTAAAAATAGACCAGAGGTGGTAAATGGCCGGGTCTTAGAGGTCACGTCATAGTCCTACGGCGCGAGTTAATTTGCTCACCAAAAGTTACCTTCAATAAATTCATTGTGTCTTTCACTGTATGGCATATAGCGCGAATTCATCGGAGTAAAGTTCGTCATCCTTCAATTCAAGCACGAGAAAATCACTCATTTCGACTCTATAGCGTTCCCTATTGACTGTAACATTAAGGCCAGATCATTTTTGAAAAAACGTAGATCAATGATTCCCTCTAACCGTAGAGCACACCACTTTTTGAGTATGTTACAGCGTCCTATTAAATTTTTTATTTATCTTTTCTTTTTTTTTTTTGACGTACCCATTCGACCAAAAGTTCATCGCTGAACAACATTTTTTTGCAAAATTGTGCCGAACTTGCGACGCCCTAGAGAAATTGTTCACACAGAAGATCAAATCTTGATACGGGCAGTGGAACTAATATTAGGTTGTCAAAAAAGTCTTGCGGTATTTTCGCTAGTTGGCGCTGAGAGCGCATTGTTCTAGTTCTATTCGTCGCATCAGGTCATGCTATACCTTTTTGGAAAGCTCATTTCACGCGTTAACAAGTCTTTGATTGATTGTCGTTTCTTTTAAGTCGTTCGTGAGTTATAGCGTCGCAAACATGGAGCAAAATAAAGAGAAAATACGGCATATTTTACAATACTACTACGATAAAGGCAAAAATGCAAGGCCTGTCGTCGAAAATTGCGATAAAATCCCTGAATTGATCGAAAGAGACCGGCATAGTAGCAGCCGTAGCATCGGTCAAGAGCTGGGCATGAGTAATCAAAAAAAATTTTATGAACAATTGAAAATTCAATAAAAATACCGCAAGACTTTTTTGACAAACTAATRTATCATGAAGTTTTAATGTGATACCCGTGGACGATTCACTTCGAAACTCTGAGCCCTTAAACAAAACAACGATTCAGATTATTTCGTCAACACATCAACATTGGTGGACTCGGACAGGACTAAAATATTTCGACAGATTTATGCTCCCATACTATCCCTATTCTTTCACTGCAATTTAAAGAAAAGTTTTGAAACTTTTTCTTCTTCAGTAGTCATCCGTCTGGGGCTTACGGCTCACAAGACTTTGCTACCACGAAAACTCTCAGCTTAGCAGTTTGCGCCAAAACTGTGGCATAACAACAAAAATATGCTATCTTTAACAATAAATTTAGAAATTCGGCTGCCCTCTTTTAAAATGCATTCTCGCAGTAGTAGTCAGTAATCAATTGGATCAGTCTACTTCATAATTAAATTTGGGTGCCTGGTCATAGCGCTGCAAAAAAAATGCACAATCTTACGAATAACATCAGTTTACCATACCATCACCTAAAACCCTACCGATCTCCCACGGTATAGCTTAATACAACTACAACGAGAAGTAAAGTCATCTCTCGACGAACAAAAACCACCAGGGGAAACAGTGGAAGAAACAGGCCTCCTCTTCATTGGAAGGACCTGGTGGAGAAGGACCTGGCTTCACTTGGAATCTCCAATTGGCGTCAAACAGCGAGGAAAACCTATTAATCGGCAGCCAATAGACATACATACAAACGGTGAGAAAAAGTTTTTAAAGTCGTCAATTTTCAAAGTTGTCTGGAAGAAAACAAGGTGGCTAGCTGGTAGTTCAGCTTTCACTGGTCTGAGTTTGCAAGGTCTTGTTCATACCATTGATGAACCAAGGAGTTCATGCACACCTGGGTAGATTAGGGTATTWTGGTGTCATTTCCATACAATATACGCTCCTAGTGGATATATGGTCAATTCTGCTATTCACAGTATTTTCTCATTTTTTCACATTGTAGCGAAAACACTACAGGTATTTCTCTTCTCTTCTCGACTTTTTTTTAATAAGACAATGGCTGAACCGCAGATAACAAGAGTGTGAACTTCTCTCTATTTCAGTTCTGTAACCAGCATTATGACTGACTATCACGCGATATACAGACCTAGTGGTTCTTCACAGTGCCATATGCACTTTCTGCATGTACTAATGGGCATTCGGTTCGATGAGATACAAGTAAGTTGTGACCTGTCACTAGGCTTACAGCCGACCTGCAGTTCTTTTGAGATCGTTAAAAACATTTGTGTTTTTCTTCGAGGCTCCTGCACTCGATTTTGGGGATCTTGCATATCATCAAGACATTCCATCTCACTTTGATACGTCTGTCAGGAAATTTCACTCTGTATCATCAGCGACTTATACATTTATTGTAAATCTTATTAGTTATTTCGTTTCCCGGAATTCCTTTGTCGCCTGCAATCCCTGCGGTCCACTTATACAGAGAACAAAGAATCGCTTTATCCGTTCTAACGGTTTACTGTATAAGATTTTTCAGACAACAATCTACCACACCAAAGTACCGTAAAGCTAGATGGGTTCGACTACCGCTGTGTAAYACCAATRCATACATCYTTTCGGTTAACTGCATTTTGTGGGAGTGGCAATGGTTCGATTGATTCCCTTTATAACATCAATCACATCAACTGTCTCCACTTTTACTCAAGTTATCACTTCCATGGATCGGCATTCCTCTTAGCTATATCCTTCGCGCCGATGTGGACTGAGCAATGGGTGTCGCTGCTTACAATGTCATGATCATGATCAGGCTTTACATTGTAAGCAGGCGGTTCCTAGCGATAATTTTCCTAATTATTCCTTTATGTTGGACTGCTTTATACGCATCCTCGGAAGTACTTGAATGGTTAATACAACGATTATTACTAATGTGGTACCTGACGGTAGGTAAAAAAACGCTAGGGATAAAGACCCCCGAATTAAAAACCTAAAATGGTGGACAAAAACAGAAGAAATAAGGTGGAGATGGAGGTGGAAAGAACCCACTCAACAGTCTGATGGTAAGATCGAATCTTCCGAGCTTCTTCTCAATTTAGAGAAGGGCGACTACAACATACTTTTGGTTCAAGAACCATGGATTGCATTGTCTATACAAAGATCCCGACAAAAGCATGGTAAAGACATTCAAAACTCGATGAAACGAGCTACCTAGTTATGAAACTGCAAAATTCATGTGCAAAACGGTAGAGCGGAAGTACACAAAATTCTTGTTGGCACTCGATAGAAGAGACAGGAGGGACGAAATGGGAATACTAACTGAACGAGAACGAACGAGAAGCCTTCAGGAAATGTCTAGAGCAGGGTACCAGGGAATCTATTGAGCACCCCTTGCGCACTTGGTATGGTACACGGTATGATACAGTGTAGGAGATATCGGGTGTGGGGCCGCAGAGTCTTTTAAAATTCAYGTTAAGCGCATGCATCCGAAAGGATGACTACTCTTAATGTATCTATTAACTGAACTCCATGYGGTATCGCAGARGGCCAAAYTGGTCTAAGCGTGGCTTATTGGCCTACCAGATTAAACTATCTCTTCCATGAAAAGATTGCCGCTTGGATAGACATCCAGAAATGAATTTGCATCCTCGTCTCCGTAAAGGGCTTTATGGAATCAAATGTAATAAAAATTTGTTCCTTAAAGGAAATTTAAAAATTTCATTTAAAAAAATAGAAAATCAGAAGAAACTTTAAATGACTGAAGAATAAATTTACAGTCTTCACGCTACGCAAAATCGTAAATTCCTAGTGAAAGAAATTCAATATGGTAATACGAATTTTTCTGCGCAACATTTTTATAGCGAGAAAAGGAGACATCGAAAGAAACGCCAAAAACCGCAACAACAAAAAAGAAACAATAAAAAYAAAATTTTGTTGTTATTTTTTAACGCAGTTCCCCTTTACAGCCAACTACAATACGTTGCTACAGCATGAGCCTGTGGCAATGTTGCAACATCTGGTGACCCGACCTTAAACACACTTAAACCAAATAACGGTATCTAGCTGCGAGTACGAAAGCAGTTGAGTTAACTGGCTGGCTGGTTGGTTGGCGCGTTAATAACAGCAACAGCCGCAAGCCGCACGTACAGCACACAAACATGCACACTGGGGTGATCAAAAMAAAATATTTTTCRTTTGGTACTCTGAAAAATGAGTTCCTAGACACCTCCAAAGAAGCTTCTCGAAGAATGAGTTCTTAATTGTAACGGGAAGGTCCTCCCATTTACAAATTTCTATTTTTTCTTATTATCATACAGCAAGTTTTATATCTCGCTTCCAACTACTTGAAAGAATATCTTGTTCCTTAGATTTTGTAGGAAATTGAATAATGTACAAAAAAGAAACCTATTTTTCAGAGTACCAAACGAAAAAAAAAATTTTTTTTTTGATCACCCTAATGTACACATAAACACACACGTATGCTTTGCAATAATCATTGTCTCCAAATAGACGGAGAGAGAGCATACGAATGACAACAGCAATGATTGTGGTAAGGGCAACATGTGGTCGCTGTTAAAAAGATTGAAACAAGGCATCAATAAATTAGTTTTTATGTAACATCAGCACAGCAAATTGCCTGCGCCCATATTGTGCCCCCATCGAAAGGGAGAAGGAGATTGYCTTGTGAATGTAAATGGAAATGGAAGCGTAAATATGCATAAACAGCGTATGTGAAGTTGGCAATTGAAGCGTTTCGCTTTCCTGCCTGCAGCATCCACTAAAGCCTGTACCTGTGGCAATGGCTRATAAAGAATRTTGTTGCTGTTGTTGTTTTTGTGACCCAGAAAGCATACAACKTATTGCTGCCAATATGTTTAAGTGGCTTTTATAATATTCACACCTCATAATTTACAAGTACCCAACGACTTTGTGCCGTAATGCTTTACATTCACCGCAATAATAATGTTACTCATACGCCGTGTGGCACCACATTCCCATAACTGCGAATGTATGTATTTACAGCGTGCAGTAAAAAACGCTGACAAGTAGAATTCTGCAGAACAACTAATATTTGGAAAATGAAAAAATTTAGTATTTGTTACACTATAACTGTAAAACCATTAAAAGTATTGCAAATATTTATAAAATAAATGTAAAAGGGGATTTGCTTGTGTTATAGTTCTTTGTCATCGGATCCTCTCAAGTATCAAATTTAGTGTACCAAAACGTGTTAGGGATATATGAAGGTATACATTTGTATACTCTTGCAACAAATTGCTACAGAGTGTGATAGTTTTGTTCACCTAACAATATAGGACTTTATTTCTCTTTACTTTCTCCTATTTAACCCGAAGACGCACCTGTTGGCAAGTGTTATTGTTGYTGACGTTAATGCTGGTTCCAAGATAGACGAAATTATCTACAACTTCGAAGTTATGACTGTCCACGGGGAAGACAAGTCTTGAGTGCCAAGACTGTTTTTTGATGACAGGAGATATTTCGTCTTGCCCTCGTTCACTGCCAGACCCATTTGGTTTGCTTATATGCGTTATCTTAATAAAATTGATAGAGAGTATTTTCCTGTTAACGGTGCATCTTTATGCCTGMGATATTTACATTAAAATTAACTTAATTATTTGAGGTATAAATGAAGGTAATAGCTAAATTTCATATACTAAGTCTACTAAAAAAAATCCATTATTCTTGCTATGAATCAAAGAAGATTCATAAAAAGCCCCGTTCGTATTGGAAAAAACTAAAACAGTAGTTTTTTAGTAGCAAAGTAAATCGCCACAGCATCACCTGATACCAGGTCTAAGCATAGAAGCATAAAACATCGCAACTAAGCTCCCGGAGCAGGTCCCTATTGATATATAATTCGACTACTTGTATTATTGGTAAAAGCTGAACATTTCTGGTCGATTTCTTATCGTACTGATACAAACTAAAAGTGTGGCCTTAAGGGATTAACACACAGTAGATTATTAACAGCCAATCCCACCTTCCCGACCGTTAGTCCTGGCCTAGCAACCGTGTGCACTGACTCACCGCAATTCGACGACGTCCGTTTTCGGTTGAGGATGTCATAAGTAACCCAAATGTAATGACCAGTAACCACCTGCTTCAGAAATTTTGTGGCGATTCAGCAGCGATTTGCAAATGTAAAACGGCCCATAATATTTTTATGTTTCATCTTGTTTGTCACCCATACATCGAACTTCTTTTTTCTTCAGCGTTACTTTAATGACAAGCAAATATTTTAATGTGCTATGCTTAACYCTTASACAATCGAAACAGTGSTTATATGGCGGTCGAATTAAACGATTTTCATTAACTTACTGATATCTTTCTAGCCTCATATTTCACTTGTACAACAGGAGATACAGATTATTAAGCCATCGATTGGAAATTTAATGGATTTCTTGAAAATAGTTACCTGGATTTTGACAGCCGAAAAAATTCAAATTTTAACCTTTTTTTTATTACAGCTTTTGAGCATATCAAAGAGAAATATTGGGTAGTCGAAAAAGCCTTTCATATTACATATTCCCCTTAGCCCCCACATACTTAGCATAAAGATTTTCGAACTTCCGGGTGACTTTGTACCGCATATATC
>NW_017535564.1:16348-18295 GCF_001853355.1 Bactrocera latifrons | reverse complement strand
ACCCGAACTTAGCCTCTCTTTACGTGTCATTTAGTTTTTCTCAGATTTTTACACATTGGTCGGTATTTTTCGTTTTTGCACCAGATTTTTTCTTCCAGGGATAAGATTACTKTTTAGAATGATGCTACTGAAACTTGTCCTGCCAGACGAATCAAATAGACCAGCCATTATTCGAATTCAAGTAAATTTTCTGGCTCTTCAAAAGCAACTAAGTAATTTTCAACTTTGCCCAAGCCACCAGTATACTCTAGCGTAACGTTTTTGGTTCATTACCACATATSTACAGTCAGTTTTTTCACCAAAAAATTTTCACTTGTACAAAAACAGAAGAGTTAAAAGTCCGACCACACCAAGCGGTCATGGCAAAATTGGTTCCCGGGTACGTCATTGATCTAAAATACATGTATGTATGTAATAACTGCTCATATATGTATGTAGAAGTCAACAATTGGCGACAACAGCGAAAACGCGATAACCAATGCCAACAACTACAAAAAAGTGGCTAGTAGAACGAACACACTCCGCCCGAGGCATGTGTCAACACTAATGAAACTAATTAAATTTTTTTCAGCACGAATTTTTAACATTCTCAGCAGGCAAAACATGACGTCATACACACACGGAAGCATACCTCTACATTTGCATGCATATGAAAAATTGCAGAAGTCCCTGAGCTCAAAGTGTTGACGGCTTCACGAAAATCGTCGACTTTGCTGACCTTTTTTCTGTGCCGTTATTTCGCTGGCATTTCAACTCGTTTACAATAAAAAATGCTTGTAATCGCRCGATTGATTACCTTCAAATTCGAATGTGAGTGGGACGGAGCAAGTTTAAATTGCCATTAATTTTCCGCAACAACAACAACAAAGCAGCAGGTGAGTTGCGCATTGCAGGCACCATTTACCGGCTGCCGTATGTCGTTGCCAGGGGCCGTTGGTAAGTGGAAAGTTTCGAAGCCAATKTCATTTACTTTTAGTTGTGTTAAAAAGACTGTTTTAAATGCATCAAATGGAGAATGAAAAATTAATATTTTCAACAGTTATCACGTGATATCAGTAAAGAAGTAYTTCATCCCAAGGACAGTCGCTTTAATAGAATTTGCATTTTACTTCAAACACTGTCAACGAAGCAGAATACTATAAAACTATATTTTATGTCCCTAAAACTACTAAAAAGGTTTTTTCTTTCCTTTAATATTATGCTTTGCTATTTTCMTTCTTTGTCATAGCCAGAACATGCTTCAACCTCTAAGATCTGCAGCTGACCGCTGACAAGCTCAAGACTAACAAATCACCCGTGCCGGATGAGATCCCAGCAGAAGTTCTGAGAATAATYACTGCAGAGCGACCGGAAGTATTTTCGAATAAGTTAAACGCCTGCCTYGAAGCTGGAATATGCTCAAAATTTTCGAAGAAACAACGGCTTATCCTTATCGGTAATGGAAAAGAGAATCCCAGCATACCGTTCTTCACACATGTTTGATACCATGAGAAAGCAGTGTGAAAGACGACTTAAATACATTCTCGAAACGGCTACTAACAAATATGGAGGACTCTTATCTAGCCAAAATGATTTTATACCCGGCAAGTCAACTTTAGGAGCATTTTAAGTATAGAAAATGCCCAGAGTAGATGCCGCAAATACAAACGAAAAACTTTGCTGGTGGCCTTAGCCCTTCGAAACGATTTCAACAGCGCCAGTTAGGTGGATATGATCGACATCCTAGAAATCCGTTGATACGGAGGTCGCCTCCGAAAATAAACTTTGATTTTGCTACAATTTGTCAGCTGAGGTTGTATGGAGCAGTCTACTATAACAGTCAAGAAAGATTATAAAGMTTACAACTATAAACTTCCATAGAAACTGCAAACCAATTTTCCCATTCATGAAGTTACGTTTGACATATCTTTCTGTCAAATACGTTCTAAAGCAGTGCGAAAACGAAAC
>NW_017535564.1:0-14613 GCF_001853355.1 Bactrocera latifrons | reverse complement strand
TACCGGAGAAATTAATTCGAGCTGCAGAGCTGAATGGACAAGATACAATGTTATATAGTGTACAGCTGCTAAAGAACGCTGATGATATTGATATAATTGGMMTAAACAACCGCGCCGTTAGTTTCGCTCTCTCCATACCGGATAAGAAAGGACAAATGGGTCCATTAGTGAACGAGAGCAAGATGAAATATCTCATGTCATCAAAAAAACAGTCGTGGCACTCGGGACTTGTCTCCCACGTCACTGTGAACAGTCATAACTTTGAAGTCGTTGACAAATTCGTCAATCATTGAACCAGCATTAACATCAACCATAATGTCATCCTCGCAACTCTACACAAAATTACTCTTGTCAACTGGTGCTCATTGGATCGTTCTTATGTCTGGTTATAGGAATTGATTTTGTGTGAAAATAATGGTGATGCCATTGTGTTCATGAAATTTGTCCAGTTATGGGGGATTATCGGCTATGAGGACTCTCCGTAATACTGAAATTCACTGTAGTATATCTAATGCAATGAGCGTAGAACTCGGCTTGACTTTATATTATAATATATTTTACTATTTAGATATACTGCAGTTTGCTGCCCAAAGGAGTTAAATCTGTCCATGAATTGCCCTAGCTCCCTTCCCTACTTGTCTTTATTACTTTTTTTTTATAGTTAAACAAAGTGGCAACTCTCTTGCACACTAAACTGTTGCTTTCGCTCTACGTTTGCTATGTTTTGATTTTTGAGCATTGATTCTCACGCTCTCAGATTGAACTCGCTCTGGCTGCATTCTTTGAGCTTTTTGCGCTCTTCGACAACCGAGTAGCACAACCAAAAAGCTTTCGTTCGTTTCGTCTCAACACTCCGCACACTTCAGTAGCGCCTCTCATTTTGGTTTCGATTTTCCTTTAACCTCTCCCACTCAATTATATACGTATTCATGGATATATAGTCACACACATACATCGTGCGCTTTCATTGAAAGAAAGCTGTGTATATATTTGCGTGTCCTTTACACTTCAGTGGCCTCCTGTTGCTTACACATAACAGGTGGGCTACGTCATCACTATCAATGTAACTAAAGTGTCGTTCGGCACGGCGAACATGTCGACGAAGACGGCAAAGGCGACTGCCAACTGTCGACTGTGTCACTCGGCTAGGCGAACGCGCTGCTATCGAAGTGAAGATATGCGAAGCGATGGCAATACAACTCTGTACATATGTATGTATGTATGTGCTCGTGTATAGATACATTTGTACAGTTCACAGCCACAAAAGCGATATAGTGTAGACATTGTTGTGTGTATCCTGTTGCGTTGTGATGTGGCACTTACGCTTGTACTCACAACAAATACAACTGGGGTATATGTGTATGTTTGTATTGATGTAAACATGAAAGCGAATGCGTTTCTTCTGTACATCCAAGCTGTTGCTCACCTTTAATGCGATTGCTTTAATTTTTTCTTGTTTTCTGCTTTCCAGCAGCGAACAGCTTGGTGCTTTTTGCGCTGGGCCACTAGAATTTCCATATTTTTATACTCTCGCAACAAAGTTGCTAAAGAGAGTATTATAGTATTGTTCACATAACGTTTGTTTGTAAGTCCTAAAACTAAAAGAGTCAGATATAGGGTTATATATACCAAAGTGATCAGGGTGACGAGTCTATTCGGATGTCTGTCTATCCGTCCGTCCGTCTGTCCGTCCGTGCAAGCTGTAACTTGAGTAAAAGTTGAGATATCATGCTGAAACTTGGTACACGTATTTCTTGGCGCCATAAGAAGGTTAAGTTAGAAGATGGGCAAAATCGGMCAACTGCCACGCCCACAAAATGGCGAAAACCGAAAACCTATAAAGTGTCATAACTAAGCCATAAATAAAGATATTAAAGTAAAATTTGGCACAAAGGATCGCATTAGGGAGGGGCATATTTCGACGTAATCTTTTTTGGAAAAATGGGAGTGGCCCCGCCCCCTACTAAGTTTTTTGTACATATCTCGAAAACTACTATAGCTATGTCAACCAAACTCTATAGAGCCGTTTCCTTCAGGCATTTCCATATACAGTTCAAAAATGGAAGAAATCGGATAATAACCACGCCCACCTCCCATACAAAGGTTATGTTGAAAATCACTGAAAGTGCGTCAACCGACTAACAAAAAACGTCAGAAACATTAAATTTCACGGAAGAAATGGCAGAAGAAAGTTGCACGCAGGCCTTTTTTAAAAATTGAAAATGGGCGYGGCGTCGCCCACTTATGGACCAATAACCATATCTCTAGAAGTACTCGACCGATTTCAATGAAATTCGGTATATAATATTTTCTTAACATCCTGATGGCATGTACTAAATATGGGTGAAATCGGTTCACAACTACACCTTCTTCCAATATAACGCCATTTTGAATTCCATCTGTTGCCTTCTCTGTATAATATATAAATTAGGAACCAATGATTATAGCGGAATAAAACTTTACACACATACGGTATTTGAGCTGAGGTATCCTTTGTGGAAAAATTGTCGTGATCGGACTATAACTTTTCAATACARTTAAAATAAATGAAAATACAATTCAATACTAAAAGTACGCAAATTGATCTAATCTAATTAATTTTACAGCAAAACAAAAAAAAATATGTAAATGACGGATAATGAAATCTCGATTATCACTTTATCATGCGAGAGTATCAAATGTTCGGTGACAMCCGAACTSAGWYCTWCCTKACTTGTTTACACTASAAACAATGCCAAGCTGCAGCGATATTATTATCTATGACTGTGTAATGGACGCTTCTTATCCGCCCRAGTTGGTGTTTTATAGCGCTGGGTTGTCATGCTCTAACGGTAAGTGTAGCAATTTTCTCCCTTGTTGCAGTCAACTGAGCACTKAAGCATCGCGAACTTTTCGGTTTGATGTTTATTGTGTGGGCGAATTATTAAAAAAKTTGGCTTCGAAAATTAGTTGTAAATATTTTAGGTGCATTCTTGAAATTGTGTGCAGTCAATATAATATCTTCACTTATGACTTTAAACATTTTGCGAAGAGCGGAAGAGGGTGTGAGAAAATGAAACTGTATTTAGCTAGAACCCTGGAAGTTCTTCTTAGTAATGCATATAACCTTTCATAGTTCTGTGTGAAAGTCTTAAACACATTAATTGAACCTTATATGTGTGGCTTTAGATCTGCAAAACCCGCAATCGCCAAATCGTGAAGAATACCCAAGCCAAACAGCTTGACATCCATCACTTTTCGTAGATTTCAAAGCCGCTTTCGACTGGCGCTGCCCCGACATTAGGTCTAAATCTGCAAAATTTKTGGTTATGCAGAATGACATTGCCCACACCGATCCGCTCCGTCAAAATTGAAAAGAATTCTCCAATCCTTTCGATACCATAAAGGATTCAGACAGAATTATTCAAATTTATTCTTCATCGAGAGATTGCCTAATCAGTTGGAAGTACCACCTGAAGAAAAGAGTTATTCTGCGTTCTATTTCGAGGCTTACGTTATTGTTAGTGTTAGTACTAATTCTAAGATGGAGGAAATTATCTACAGCTTCAAAGTTGTGATTGTCCAGTGACGCAAGAGTCAAGTCGTTAGAGCGATGACTGCTTGTTTGATAACAGAAGATATTTAGTATTTTCCTCGTTCACTACCAGTCCTCTCTACTTTGACCAACCTGAAGAAAGCAGAAAAAAAACGACGCGGATGTTGAGGTCAATGATATCAATATCATCGGCATACGTCAGGCATACGTCAGCAGCTGTGAAAAAGATTGTACCTTAAGGGTTAAGCTCTGCAGCTCGAATTATTTTCTCCAGCAGTATACTGAAGAAGTCGTACTATAGGGAGTTACCTTGTCTGAAACCACGTTTGGTATCGAACGGCTAGGAGAGTTCCTTCCCGWACCTGATGAAGCCTTTGGTGCTGCTCATCGTCTATTTACACAATCATATTCGACCSYCSTTTTGGTGAAATYACATACATCGCACTTCCTCGATCGWTTCTTATAGATATATATTATCAGGCTACAAGCACGCCTACTTTCAATAAAATGCAATTTAATTTTYTTCATTATATTCTTCCACTTGCTAAAATATAAATCAAGAAGTAATTAATATAAAGAAATGAAACTTTGCGCTAATAATGTCTTCCAATAACTTCTAAAACTCGAAGATCTCCATAACTCAAACTCTTGAAWTGGYAATAGAACTCAAATTTCATACAAATTTCCTTAGACCGAAGTGCTTTGATTTGAGTTAGAGAAGCTCAAAGTTATACAGGTGTAGATGTATATATCCAGTATATGGTGAAACACCAAAAGATATACGCGCCTAAAATCACCAACAAAAAACCAAAATTATTTGCGCCAAATTAAACGGACAACAGTTAGCTAAGCAAACGTCTTGCATAGCCCAGCCAAGCATGCGGATTCTGAGAAATAGGAGAATTTCGATGTTCCACCAATTTTTGGCATATATTTCACCACTTGTCATTCATCAAATGTTTCATGTTTTTGTGGCGCCTCTTTCATATGTCAGATGTTCAAATGTGGCTCTCACTTCCATGTCGACCCGTCTGCTCTGTGTTTACGCCTACAAGCACTCACCTTATCCCGTTTTGTGTTATTTTCGCCTTTGTTTCACCAACTCATGTCCTCCTACCTGAATGTTATCCAGCCTTTGCTATCCGTGTTGCAATCAAGAGCGGTCTTCTATCGTTTTGTTCCATCGCAATTTAGCTGACTAACTGTCCTGTTTTTTTCTGTTTCTGGTCTTCCTATTTCTTTTTCCTTTTTTGTTTTGTGCATTTTTTGTCTTCGCATTTCATTTAACCTTTCATAATAAATTCTCTTCTTGCCAACTTCGCTATGGCTTTCACTATTGGCTTTTTCTCTTGGCGAACAGTCTGTCCGTTGAACGTTTGTGGGCAAGTGAAGTACTTCTATCGACGACGGTCATTTTGTAGCAGAACCGTCTAACAGCTGGCAATCAAAACGGTTTACTGTACCATGAAAACGGCTACCAGAATATTAAATATTAAATTATACAAAAATATTCATGACCGCGATAATAAATACTGCAAAAATGGGTTTGAATAAATCGTAACTAGACTCGTAGTGTATATTGCTTCGGTTTAATGAACAACAAAAGGTTTCAATTGCTAATTCTGCAGAATCAAGACAACATACTCGTTTGATTTTRAAGAACTTTWCTRRTTTCAACTTCATATGAYGCATTAATTCTTAAGATAAAASAAGAAAAATCGTRAACTTAATATAATTAACCTTCAAGTCAAATTAAAGTTACTTAATGAGGAACCAATATATTTTATGAAAATCTTTAACTTGATTTCCATCGTCTCACTGTACTATAGTGATCCGATTTTAGCGGCTCTGAGCAAGAGCTAAGGGGAAAATTGCAGATCGATATCTCAAAAGTTTTCGTACTATGAACAAGCGGACATGGCTAAATCGACTCAGCTTGTTACGCTGATCATTTAATACTGTGATCAAAGAGTAATGTATGGTAAAATAAAAAATTAATAATACGATTGCGGCAAAGGAGACAATGTTCTTACAAGACAATTTTACTATTGGTCCTAGGTGATTTTTTCCGATCAGAAAAAGTTCAAGCATCAAGGTCCAACGACTTTTTGAGACACTGGAGAGATTTACGAAAAAGGGTGCGATATTATTCAAAATGCGTTTTCGACGAAGGCTCACTTATAGTATGGAACACCTTTTCAAATTCTGGAACAATACTAGAGAAAATCTTTCTCTTTTCAACAAAACAACGCAAGAGTCCATACGAAAAGATCAACGAAAACGTGGCTTCAATGTAAGACTATTTTTGAAGTAAGTCCTATGGAAAACATCTGTGGTTGGCTGGTAAGAAAGATTTACGGGGAAAATCGCCAATTTAATGCGATTTCTGAGCTAAAAACCGCTATTTTGGATACATGAATTTTATTAACCCCAGAAAAGCTTTCGCATTACACCAACTCAATGCCGAATCGAATATTCGCACTTATCATTTATAATTGAAACACAATAAATTATTAGGAGAAAAGATAAATAGCCAGAAATATGGGTTGTGGCACGAAATTGGTAAAAAATTTGGCAAAAACCTCACGAAGAATCAAAAGAGTATGTGCCGGTGAATTATCGTGGTGCAAAAACAAAGAGTTGTCGGCTCTTAATTTCGACCTTTTTTTACGAATAGTTTCGCGCAGACGAGTTAAATAGTATCTCTTGTGGAAAGTTGCCCGGTCGGCAGGAATTCACAGTACACCGCACCTCTATTACCGAAGAAACTATCAACATAACCTTGATTTTTGACTTCGGCTTACCTTTGCCAATGACCATTTGATCCTCTATTTTCGGGTCATCGCCAGTAATAATACGTTTTATGACATCCTGGTAGTCGGAAAGCATTATTTAACAAACGCGTTGACGCGACGCTGTTTTCGAAAAAAAAATTTATGATTTTGGAACCAATAATGCTTTCACTTTTCTTAGGCTTTTATTTTTGCTAGTTGCAAGAGTATAAAATGTTCGGTTGCTCCCGAACTTAGCTCTTCCTTAGTTGCTTGTGACATGTGATTATAATGCCTGAAAAAAGAAACTTTTATAATTATACTTTTTAACTATAATTTTAACGATTTTTGAAGAAAGAAAAACATATTTTTTCTCTATTTTCCAACACTCAAGCCACAGGCAGAAAATCGTTCAAATTTAATAGAAGAATGAATATAACAAGATTACACTCAAAGGGTTTGACTCGAGAAATGTGCCGGATAATAATGATATCGAACTCACAACACACTGCATTCTCACGATTTTCTCTTTGCATTTATAAGTTGTTTTAAAAAACTACCGAGAATATAAGAACAAATTCACACATGGCAAACTGCTAATAATAACTGTTAAATACTGCATAAATTTTTTCAAAAAACATGCCACTTTTCCTTCACTTTGCTTATTCGCATGCTTACATTCTTCATAGGCACCTTAACCCATTAAATTAATCAAGAAAAAGGAAATGACGCAACTAAATTTAAGCACCGTTCTCATTTGCATTGAGAGTCATTTAACAAATTTGCAAGGAAAACATAACACAGCCGCAGGAGCAGATTTACGCACATATACATATGACTCATTATGAGAATTACTGTTATACACACATACATAGCTACTACACATGCATTTGTTTACTAAGAAGTTTATATGCAAATGCGTTACTCATACGCCCTGCAGCACCACTCCTAACACCGTGTCSAGCAAAGGCGGCAAAGACGGCTTTGCAAAACAGACGCGGCTTGTGTAAGACAGTTTAACTTTGAGCTCAGTACTTAGCTACTTAATTATTCTTGAGAAGGCGTGTAATRTTGTGTATKTGTGCGTGTGTGTGTGAGGATGTTAGTTACTTGGTGGGTGAAAAAGTAGCTAAAGAAGAGAAAAATTTATAGACTTGGCAGGAAAGTGTTGTATGCTGAAAGTACTTTATGTAAATACATACATACATATATTTAAGTTGGATCAAGCTTTTGGCCTTAGTGCTCACTTGCATTTTATCGCTATTTCTTCGAAAGTTTTATTTTTGAATTTACATTACAGCGAGTAGTTAGTATGCATTAAAAAATTGTGCAACTATGCATTTTTATTTATTTTTTTCTGCTTCCGCTATTTTTTGAATTTTTTAATGCTAAATAAAATAAGCTTGTTAACAGCAGTTGTTGTTGTTCTTGCGCTTTGCTGTCAAGTAAATAAATTYATCTTCAGCACTGTCTTGCATGCCAGCGTACAGTCGGTAGCACAAAACAGCATAACCCACTTGAGACGCAGCTCTTTTGTAGTCTTCCACTTGCTCCCGGTTCACTTTTCAACGCGCTTCAGCGCTGGCAGCTGTGATCGTGACAGACCGCTAAGGAAAATCGTTTTAGCTCCTTCTTATCGTTTAGCTAAGCTGATTATGTCTTGCACCCTTTGCGTCGCAATTGGCCAATAAAGTTCAAGGTGTGTTGCAACCGGCAGCATGGAAAGCTTGTGACGTTTTAAACGCTTCACCTAGTTGTCTAGTTAACTGTGTTTCACAATGCAGCAATATGATATGGCAAAATACACGGAGAAAATTTAGGAAATTCAAATTGCAGTTTCTAATCTACGTTAAACGGGCATGTAAATAAGCAAAACTTATATTTCTTAAGGGTGTGAACAAAGCCAGAGTGACGCTCTAGATTCTCTTAAGAAAACGTAAAATCAATAGTTCATTTGGTGCTCATGATTGTTACCTGGACAGGCCGAGAACTGTGTTCTATGCGGCAAGAAATAATAATAAGTTTAATGGTGCAATAAACAAGGCTCAGAGCTCTAAAGAATTTTTGACAAAACCAGAGGCACTGACAGACTCCGACAGCGAAAGCAGAACAGACAAAGACGTTTTAGAGAAAGGCAGAAATACTTGGCCAAGGCGATGAAAACTGGAGCGACTTGCAATCATGAACAGCACTAATATCCATGTGCCACAGACCTGGACTATATAGATAAATACTACGATAAGATACACCAATTGTCATATATAAAAATGGGATTTCTAAGTTTTGTTCTTAAATAAGGCTTAAAACTCTTACGCACCATATAGAAATCATCAACCTTCGTTAATGGTGCATCCCCTAAAGCATTTTCCCTTCTATCATGAAAATTTTCATTGCCGCGGGAGAGTTTTCGCATTACTTCACAGAAAGATTTGCAAGATGGAACTATTGCAGATCAGTAGGACAGTCAGGGAAGCCTACAAATACGTGACCAAGCTATTTGGCTCATCTTTTATTAACTCGAATTCTCCGCGGCCGAAGGGTCTGCGTCCATGTCTCTTGTTTTAAGTATTTTGCACATATTCCACATAAGAGGCAATTTGCTGCCATATTTAGTTGCTGGATATTTTTTTTTTTTCTTCTTGATTTTCCATTTTGAGTTGTTTAAGCATGTCTTCTAGTGTTCTCCGTGATCATCCTCCCCTTTGTCGGAAAAGAACCATGACAGGAGAGTATTTGCAATAAGTAGAAATTCATATCGCCGTGATTCGAATAATTACTTATTTCTATATCTTTGAGTAGTTTGGCGGTTCTTCTTCCGGAGGCAGTTYTCATRAGCGCGCTCCAGCCGCTTATAAAAAGCTTCTTTGGTTATATCATCCATCTCTTCCRTCGTTGCGTGAGCATAAAYTAGTGTTATGTTGAAAAATTTCGCTCTGATTAGAGTTGTGGCTACACACTCACCTACCGGAGTGAATGTGAGGACTCGACCACTGAATCTTTCTCCTACACCGAATTTTCGCTATTCATATGGTCAAGAATCGGCAAGAAATCATCTCTACCAACCTCAAATAAAATTTTAGWCTATAATCAAATGTTAAAGCCCATTTGGACATACGGAAYTCAACTATGGACTGCAAGATTCCAAAATAAAGTTCTACGAAAAATTGTAAATGCTCCGTGATACATATGAAATTCAGATCTACATCGTGATCTTCACATAAAAATGGTTCGGGAAGTCATTCACGAAACGGCATCGAAACATGCCACAAGGTTGCAAAACCCGTAAACGCTGAAGCCCGGCAACTACATAAGAGAGATTAGAAATAGCAGGCGCAGGTTGAAGAGAACAACATTTCATGACCTTCTAAGCAATTATTGTTTGTTATTATTATTATTATTATTTTATTTTTTTTTTTTTTTTTTTTTTTTTTTTTTTGTTAGTACATTTACTAGTTGCATTTCGAACGAAATGTAAAACCATATCTTGTTACGTTTCAAATAAAACAATATGGTCACTTAAGTAAATGCCACAGAGACCTACTCGTCTCCGTCCTTGTCCCGTGCACGGCATTTCTTGAACGAGGGTGATGTCAGCCTTAATTTTTACAAGGACATCAACCAAGGAGGGACCTGACATTCCAGGACCATGACCTTAAATCATAGTTTTTATTACGTTTGYTGTGGTCGTCATCAAAACTGGGGTCTTTCATCCACATTTTTACGACTTGCTACATATATTTGTTTCAAGACCGACTCTCGCTCGCAGCTGCACCTGAAAACCGAATATGTCGGAGTGGCTTCGCTATAGCTTCCTCTCTTATAGCCGTGGCACACGAGTTGATTGCCGCTAGGGTGCGCAGCGAAGCCGCAAAATAAGGAATTGGATAAAGTCTGTAATACACCATTACAAATCCAGTCACCGCTACTAAATAATATGAAATCAAAACCGACTTCTCCGAATTTATAGCTTGTCCGTAAGTCTAGATCTTTTATAAGTCTGGTCGTCCATCTGCCGCGACTCTCATTCTAACATCATCGTTGCATTACCGCTTATAACTAATATTGTATCGCCAGACACTGACACTGTACGCTGATGCAGCTTTAAGGGCTGCGATGCGATGTACTCCGACCACCCCCTTATGCCGGTTTTATTTTTTAAGCACGTCTCCCCAGATTTCAACTCCTTATAATACCTGTAGGACGCTGATTTGTCGTCGATATTAGGAGCCTTCTATTTTCTTGGCTATGAATATCCGTAGTGGCTTGTATACTTATCTCGGAGGATATGTGCTTATTACTAGCATTAGTAGCTCAGTTTTTTTCGTAACGAGCTCGAGGTGATGCCGTGCATGTGTCCCTATCATGAAGTGATTAAGCTTTCTTTGCCATTTTTCTTTATCTCTTGCTGTAATTACTGCTGGCAATGTTGACCGCGTAGCCAATTAAGTACATTTGATATGACATTTCGAGTTTCTACATAGCGTCGTAGCTGATGTATCACAATCTGGGCCTAGTATAGCGCTGCTCCTGACGTGTCCGCTATCTGTCGTTGTTCCTCTCTAGTATGGTAAAGCAGTTTTCTGTTACAGTGTCGGCTCAGGTACCTCCGTATCACAGCTCTGAGTTAGTCGGCGAACCGTCGAAGGCGTTTCGGATATATGAAGTCGCCAGCAACACTATTCCTTTGTATTTATGCCATCACACTTTCATTGACGCTCCTATTATAGCTTCTAGAGTTGTTCTTACGGGACTAAAGCCGTATTGACTGAGGGAAAATTCTCCAGCATCGCTGATAGCCGCTGCGAGTTTAAGTGGTCTTTCATACAGCTTTCCCGCTATATCATATAAATCAATATTAGTGTGATTATCTTTGACATAATGTGGTTTGATGCTCAAAATGTTTGATGTGAAAATGGGGATGGCCTCAATAAAAATTAAATTTTTTTTTATAAATGACCTTCTAAATGCTTTCAACGATAATTTACGAGTTGTCAGAAACGTACTTGAGCACTATGGTAAAATAGAAATTTTTATTCAAAAAAAAGGAAGGGAAAATATAATAACAATAAATTGATGAATCGTTCGCTCTCTGATTCTATATTCTCCCTTGTCCCTGTTTCTCTCTCTATAGACCTACATATAACACTTTTAAAAATCGGCGAACATCACAAAATATCTATCCTTCTTCAATTTATGCAAATTTTGCAAGTCTATAATTTTCGATTGCGCCAGAGCCTACCTTACTTATTTCTTTTCAAGTAGCTTCAAACCACATTTTTAATTCTGCTATAATCTTAAATTACCCATAAATATCTGAAAATTTCGTTTGCTTTTTTTCTTTGTGTAAAAATCGCAGCTCCTCTCCTTGGCAGGCAGTAGAAATACCGTACACCGGGAGCGCATTTTGGGCGCAGAAAATAAATATGTTAGTCGCAGGTTTGACATATTCCTTTTACTTGCTTTTGTTGTTATGTTAGCATTTTTCCTCGTCAAAGTTCGCATTTGCACTATGGCGCCAAGTTAACGTTACCTGTGCCACTTGTTGTTGTAACTATATAAGCAGGGGCGTATGTTTATGCAAATGTCGTCAAGTTAATGCGTTTATCTCGGCGGCGTCCGCCACTGACGAGCAGCAACAACCGCTTAAAAAAAATGTGTCAGTAATATTCTGTCGTCACTGTTGCGCTTCCAAGGCGACACCTACCACACGCTGCCGTAGCACACTTTCGCTTGACTGACGACCCTCACTAGCAGGTTAATGTTAACGATTTTTTCATGTAATTTCACACCGTCTGTCCTCTACCTGCTAGGATTTTTCATTCGTCTCACTCAGTCTCCTCTGCTTATGCATTTTTAATTTTGCACTAATTCGCAATTTTGCCATCCGCCACTCTGGCACTGTCGCGTCACGTAGTTGGAATGCGGAAAGGTCAAGTTCGCCTATTCAATCTCTGCATACGAGATGCCAAAATTAATTGCTATGCTCGGATTTCAAGGCGAGCGTTTTGTGGAGGTGTTGTGCATTTTTTTTTTTTTTTAACTTTCATTTCACCATAACATAATCCCGCCAGTTCACTCGTCAACTACGCCGTCAATTTAAATTTGTTGAATATTGTAAACTCCCATTATAAATAACACATATTTTCGCTCACGCCAACTCCATTAACGTGGCGACTTCCCACAGTTTAATGTGTGTCTAAAGGTATCCCACCGTGTTGATTTCTTTTGTCCTGCTGAGTGACAGACAACATTATGTCGGCGCGACTCGTTTGCCGGTAAGCCAACCGCCAACCAACCATATATTCCGGTTGTACAAGCTGCTTTCAATTCAATTCTCTGCAGAGCAGCCCACTCGCCCCGGTCACTGCTCGCTGTAAGCCACTTACTCCGCTACTCGAGGCTTTCCGCTGAAAAGCATTTCTGTAGTAATAGCTTTTGTACCATTTATATAATTTTATTAAATTATACGACTATTTTTAAGCACTACACCCACAGTTGTGTTGCTTGGTTCCGCCGCATTTGTGTACTTCAACATTTCCTTTTAATTTTTTTAAGTACCCTCTGTGTCCCATTCTTAATTTACGTCCGTTTGAACTTTTTCTGAAACGTGCTTCAACTTACCAATCCAACGTTCTTTGCTTTTCATTAACTTAAATATCCAAACAACAATTATTTTAAGTACTTAATTACTAGGGACATTCAAAAATTCGGTGCCATTGCTTCCGCAAGTTTAGTCTGCGAAGAATGACAAGCTGTTAGAAAATCTCCAAAGCGATGATAGCCAAAATGTCATAAGCACTCGCTATCATTTCAAATAATTACTTTCTGTCAGACCCGAGAGGTCGTTGTGGATGTCGGTATGTCAGTATTTGAGTAGGTATAATAGCGGCCTCTTGTTTTCTTTTTGGCCAAATATAGGTGAGCAACTACGAAAACAATTGAACAAAGATTCCAGTTCCAATTATTGTAGAGTATTTTAGACCCCTAGTAAAATTTAACAGAACAAATTTGGTTTCACATCAGGGTTGAGAATTTAAAACCTACTGATATCTGCATTTTCAAACCTCACATAAATAAAAAGTGATGGCAAACCCAAAAGTGATGGTAAAATGTATACAAGGGAATTATTGTCTGGTTAGTTCCCGCACAAAAACTAGAGATAATGGATTCGTTAACTCTTCATGAGCCCAGATGTTATACACAGCAGCTTTAAAACGTAAATGTGGTATCAATGTATACTCCTTAAAAAAAAAAAAAAAAAAAAAAAAAAAAAAAAAAAAAAAAAAAAAAAAAAAAAAAAAAAAAAAAAAAAGAGAGTATAGCTCAACTAAAACAGTTTCGACGAACTTTTACTTTATAAATTTTTTCTTTACTATTATAAACTACCGTTAGCATATGTAAATGTGTCCTTAACTTAATGTGTCGTTTGCTAAAAATACATTTTTTCATCTCGTTCAAAACGGTTGCTTAGCGCCCGCTGTATTTATGAAAAATAAGTTTTCATTTATACATAAATACATACACATAATCATCGTGTGCCCGCTGACTCGTGAAATTATCACTAATGAGCCATAAATTCTTAAAATTAAAATTTTATGAAGCACTTAGCGCAGTCAAACTGAAAAAAAAAAATCGAAAATTAAATACTATTTGCGATATTTGCTTCAGTAGGCGACAACTTTGCCAAGTTTAATGGATTTGAAATGCGTAGATTCCGGCTGATTTACGCTGAATTTTTATTTCAATTAATTTCTTCGCTATTTATTGTGGTATTAAATTTCTCTAAAGTGTCATATTACTTTTGCAAAAATTTAAGGCAGCTAAATTTAGATGTAAGCGCACATTTTGTACACTCGAAATGTTCGAAGATCAAAGCCGGGGTATATTTTCAGGTGTTAGCAATACCTTATATCGAGAACCGTTGCAAAAGGATTCTATATTCATATCACAATCATACTTGCTACCTAACCTAGGCTATGAGTTATCAGTCATCAGTTAGTCCATTACAATAAAATCAAATCATCGTGCAATAATAACTAACACAAATTTCTATATTCTTTACGTTGGTGCTATAGAAAAGAATATGTTATTGCGATAACCATAATTAGCATTTCCGAGTGATATAAAGATATCCTTTATAGAGATTTATTAGATATAAACTTAACTAAAGAGATGAAATTTTAACCTTGCAAACGCGGATACCATTATATAACATTACGAATTGAGTTAATACCGAATTCATTCATACTAAGCCAGTGATTAAGAAAGCTCTTAATTCCATTATAAACATAGCACATAAAGACCAAA
>NW_017535563.1:0-5207 GCF_001853355.1 Bactrocera latifrons | reverse complement strand
ATTAGAATTTATAAATTGAATTTAGCAAATTGAAGCTCGAAGCGAAATTAGCTTTCGAATTGTGCTTATTGAACTACGGAACTGATCTTCAACTCCATATAATTTCCAAAACGAGTTGCTTCAAATAAATAAATTAAAAAAAAAAAAATAGTGCCATACAGCCGGACTTAGGCCATCATAAGGCTCATTTTGCTCCCAAGGGGTAACCAGATTAGGTCTGATCCAGCAACTCAATGCATTTGGTAAGAACCAGATTCTTTTGGAAGCCGTGGAATATGTCCTATGTCATCTGGCTGAGCATCCTTCTCTCATCCATCTCAGCGCATGCTTTGCATTCTGTCGAATCCATGTCCCCTATTTTTATACCCTGAACAGGGTATATTAAGTTTGTCAGGGTCGGAGACCCTATAAAGTATATATATAAATGATCAGTATGTTTAGTTGAGTCGATTTAGCCATGTCCGTCAGTCTGTCTGTGTATATACGAACTGGTTCCTCAGTTTTGAAATTTCGCAATCGACATTTTCTCTTCAAGAAGCTGCCATACAAACTGAATTATAGGATTCAAGCTCTTGTATGGAAAACTTGCATATTTCACAATGTATTTCCACAAAAGTTGGCACAGATTATTTTCTAAAGCAAAAATGTAATCTCCGAAGAAATTGTTCAAATCGGTTAACTATAGCATATAGCTGCCATACAAATTGAATGATCGGAATCAAGTTCTTGTATGGAAAACTTTCACATTTGACAAGATATATTCACGAAATTTGGTATAGATTATTTTTTGAGCCAACAATGTTATCTCCGAAGAAATTGTTCAGATCGGATTACTATAGCATATAGCTGCCATACAAACTGAATGATCGAAATCAAGCTCTTGTAAAGGAAATCGCACATTTGACAAGATATATTCACGAAATTTGGTATGAGTTATTTTTTAATAGAAATAATGTAATATCAGATGAAATTATTCAGATCAAATTACTATATACTATATACAGCTGTCATACAAACCGAACGATAGGAATCAAGAGCCTATATGAAAAACTTTGGCATTTGACGTGATATCTTCACGAAATTTGGCATGAATTACTGCTAAAATTAACAATATAATCTCCGAAAAAATTGTTCAGAACGGATTACTATAGAATATAGCTTCCGTACAAACTGAACACATAGTAACACCTGTGGAGCGTACTTAGCTTCGGTGAAACAGAAGTTAACGTTTTTGCTTGCTTGTTTTTTATTTCTGTTGAAATATAGTAACGAGAGCTGAAGTTCGCGCTCATCGCTTAACCTTTTGCCTTAATATTATTTCATGTACGTAGTACTCATATACTATTATATAATAATTTAATATTTTATAATTTTTGTGAAAGCCTCAAGTTATTAAGTTATGAGCTCAACTTAGAAAAGAAAAAGTTAGAACCATAGGGTTCCATAGGTAAAAGTTCTAAAATAGTCTGGGAGTTATTGTGCGGCAGATCAAGTAAGAACTAAGTAAATAAAGTAAGGTGTCAATGAGAGGCATGGCAGGTACCTGTCTCTGCGCGGATGTAAGTAATACTACAGATTTTATTGGAAATATGTATTTTAAACACTTCTTCTTTAAACACCGTTTTTATTATAGTCAAGATAAATTGCGATAATCCGTGCCAACCATTTGCTTTAAACGGTTCAGATCTTCAGTATAGTATTAACGTACTTACCAGAAACAATTTTTGCTCTTTACCGGAGGCAAGTTATTTAAGCCGGGTCCAGCTTTAATTGAGAATGAAATTAAATGGTTAGTAAGTTTATATTAGATCACGTAGAGTATTTTCTTCACTTTACTGTTATGTAATATGTACCTATTCAGAAAGAGTTGAAGATAATTTCTTCTACCACGAAAAGATATATTTTTACGAATTTCTCCGCCGTAATAAATAAAGGGTCCGACATTACGACATATTTTTTCCCACTTTTTTGACATTTCTCATTAGTAAGGTTTGCCATTTTATCACGTAAAAATAAACGATCTAACGAGTCGAAATTATTAAAATTTACTACCGAAACTTGGAGTCAGTGATCTCAACTTTAAGAGCGCTATGTCCAATTTATGGTCTTCATAAGCGCCCTGTCAGATCAACAATTGAGCGTCTAGTGGAACCATTTGAATCCGCAGTATTTCCGTTCCAGTGAGACAAAGAAGTGGCCGTAGTGTCGAGAATATTGCTTTCGCTAGCGCATCAATTAAGGAAGACCCAAATCAGTCTCACACACTTCTTTGAGCAACAATTTGAAAATGATACGGATTTTCATCGGAATCAGCGATGTGGTTGATGTGTGGCTGAATTTCTTCATCAATAAGCAAAATATGTACACGTACTACATGAGTCACCATTGTCTCCCGAAAAATTTACGGTTTGGTACGGCTTATGAACTGGCGGCGTCATTGGGCCGTACTTAAACGCTCAATGATAACCGAATATGTATGAATACGGACTTGGACAATATATGGTTTCAACAAGACGGCACCACAAGCCATACAGAGAATGTCTATGGTCTATGCCAACAATGCAGCGAAGATTGGTGAACTTCGTATGAATTACGAACGTGAAGTTGCAGCAGTATCGGCTGATTTATGGTTGAAAACCGTTGAAAATTGGGTTCAGCGTCTGAACTTCTGCAGACATGCCTGCTGACCATGCAAAAATATTCGAGTTCCTTACATAATGGCATCGAATGTATTTTCACAGGAAAAAAGAATATCAATGATACCCAAAACCTTTTTTGTTTTTTGTTTAAACAGCTTTTGTAGTGCTCTCATTGAAAACCCGTTTTATATGCATTTATATAGTAATATGTATAGTATGTGTGTTTGAAAGCAAATCTCATTTTCAGCACAACAGTATGCATAAAAGGAAAAATGCTGTCAGTAATCAATAGTTTCCCATTTGTCAAAATTTCGATATCTCTACTTTCAAAAGCAATACAAAAATGATAAGAAAAGCCTTATTTTTGTGGCAACCCAACAGTCACACTACAACTATCATATATAATTTATAGCTATTTTGTTGTTCTTGTAGTTTTACGCCAACACATGACCGCAACTACACGCTCATTGCGATTATTTAATGCTTATCTTTTTTCATGTTGCCACAGCCGAAGCCTCGAGGCACAAGTGTTGATGTGGCTGCTGATCGCCGCTACCAATGTTTTCCTTCCCGTCCTACAGCCGCTCACCAAAGACGACAAGTGGCCTGTAAGCATGTAAGTGTACACATATATGTATGTGTGTTTCTGGCAGTGTGTGGTTTTTGTTGGCAACATTTGTTGTGGCATGTCTGCTCATTTATTGCGGGCGTGCCTACATACATACTGGTAGTAGTTTCGCTTATGTTCATTAGTGTGTGATTGTGTGTGTATATTCGTTCCGCCCATGTTGACAGCATCGTGGATTTTATTTGAATTATTATTTGCATGCCGCAGGCGCGCACAACCACAAGCACGAACTCACACACATTCATAGTCAACATTGGCAGCATTTCACTTTCACTTTGCATACTTTAAGGCGCTGAAGACTTTATCATTCATTTGGTATGTTATTGTTTTTATGCTGTAGTTCTTTATGCTCACTTCAGACATAATATGGTGGCACACTCTATGATACATAAACACATAAATATGTGTCTGTCCATATTACACACACATACAAATTTTGCAGCTTTTGTTTTTTTTCTTCCCCATAATAAATATATTTCGCCATTTTCCGCATTACTTCACTTTCATTTTCATAACAATTTGTTGAAGCGTTGCTTGCAACACAACGTATCGTTGTGGGTAGTGACATGCTTGCCAACTCGCTCATTTGTGGCGCCACTGGGAGTAAATAAAAATGCCTATAACGCCAACAACTATAACGGTATATTAAAATGGAAATATGATAATATCACTTGCGCTTTCACTTTGCGTAACGCTTCTAACAAACAACAACAACAACGGTATATAAAAATCATAAAATAAAGCAGAATGCCTATATATGTTTGAGTAATAAGCGAGATTCTGTTCCATTTACATGCAAACGAGCATTTTATTGCAACTTAATGGCATGGAAAATGCTTGCCACAAACACTCACGCGTGCCGCCATGACGGCTTTGCGCTTAACACACTGCCGCCATAGACTTGACGTTGTCGGTGTAGCGATGTTATAGTTGGTTGCTTCAATGATGAGTCTGCTAGTCAGCCATTATTGTGGCTCACATTGATGCGCTACAAATGGATTGCTGTCGACGTTCATTGTTATTAGTGTTATTGGTTTCTCTATTTACAGTTAGCATAAAATATGTGTGTCTTATTGTTAGGTTTGCGATAAAGCTTAATAACTCATCGTTTCATCGTATATACAGGGTTGCCCAAACCCTGATGACTGTCTGTGCAGGTTTATGTTCATCTGAAGACATCTGGACCACCATATGTAGCTGCAACCTTGTTAGATCTATGAACGAGCTATTTGATTCAAGATATAATTGTCCCAGTATGCCTTTCAATCAGCTAATTATTATTATTATTTTTTTATTTTTTTATTCGAAATTTAAATCATCGACTACTTCCCGTTTGGTAGTCGCTTTCGTTGTCTCATCTGAAGTTAGACCAGCAGTTGTACTGCTAACAAAATAAAAAAATATACTATACAACAACTACACAGACGGATCAAAAATGGCGAATGAAGGAGGCGGCGGAAACTATTGCTTGGAGTTGGGTCTTAGACGACTCTTCAAACTTCTGACGTAAAACAATGGAGGAAACAACATAAAGAACATCTATCTCCTTACTAACGCCGATGCAGTGGTTATAGTGGCTCAATTTTTACTGGGTTTCAGGCCACAATGAGATTCCGGGAAACAAAATTGCTGAAGAAAAATTGCTGAATCCAAAAATGACCTTCGTCGGGTTACCGAAACAGTTACAGAATTACGTAAGTCACTTAAAACGATACACAATGGAATTTACCAATGGGCTGACAGATGAGTCAGAGTGGAATGATTTAGGTACTTGCCAAGTTATTATTGAAGAGCCCCGTAAAAAACTCAATGACAAATCGCAAATGCCTTCAAATGGGATCTAGATCAATATTGGTAATGATGATACATGTAAAAATGCAGCAAAATAGGCATGAGAGAGATGCTAGAATACCTCCCATGCTTCGGTCCTGCCTTATCTA
>NW_017535562.1:0-5264 GCF_001853355.1 Bactrocera latifrons | reverse complement strand
TTTGTCAAGCTAAGTTATGTTTAAATTTTGTGCTCTTGACAATCTTAAGAATACAAAATAATTTCTTTGGATGCTTCACGTCGGCAGGCGGAGCCTTAGAAAATATTGGAAAACTGTTGAAGCTTTGTATATACATACATTTGTATAGAAATTAGGATAGGGTTGTGCGTGAGCGCTTAAGTCCATATAAAATATGAAGTTCATATTTACATGTGGAAAATGTGTGAAAGTGTGTGTAACTAAATAGCAGTACATGAAGAAAAGAAATTAAATATACGAACAACAGATGACATGCCATATATTTATTTAAATACTTAAACTTCATGTATTGCTTTAAATTATATACAATGGAATTTTTCGCTGTCATCTAACAACAGCAAGCGCCGCTGAAGACGCTATATTTATTCCATAAACGATCCGTATAACTTAGCGCAGCGTGCTGTACCTGTAGAACACTATTTGATGATTACGAGTGTGCTTTCCCTAGTTTTCGTATACATAATAACCTGTCTGCAAAACTGAATTTAAACATTGGCTTGATTTTATATATCACCTTATACTTATATTAGGCATATTAAGACTAGGGAGTATTGGTTAATATATAAAGTTGTTAAAAATTTTTTAGAGCAACTATTATTTCCAGCAATTGTGGTAATAACGCACAGTAGACCATTTATTTTTTTTCTATAAATATTTGAATGGATTTTAAGTATTAAATTTTAAAAATTTATTATTATTATAATTTTTTATTTGCGCCATTCACAATAGAAAACTGATGTAAAATATGCAAATAAACTTGGAATTATTGAAGATAGCGCTTGTTCCACTGAAATGATTGCGAGGGTATAAAATGTTCGGTTACTCTCGCATTTAGCTTTTTCTTAGGACCACCTATTCTACTTTCAGTATTTTATGTATAACTAACATTTCAGTTATCCTTTTGAAGGAAGACATTTTTCATTCTATTACGAGTTGGCTTGAATTTTTTAATTCCAAAAAAACCCTGGGAAATTTTAAATTATTTACCCATTAAATACCCAAAATGAGTAAGAGAGAATATATTTCAATAAGTCATGACGCAGACCGTAGCCAGTCCTCTTTTAGAAATTATATATTTCTATTTTGTTCAAATATATGTTTTATATGTACATATGTATACCAACTCATGAGGACGTTTGTAGTACGCATACAAATGTATATAAATTTATGAGTCGTTTAGTTTTCGTACTTAAAAAATTTCAAGCAAAGAGATTACGATATGACAGAAAAAAAAGAAAAAAGAAACCATTTATCAGATAAGCGCCTAAAACAAAGAATATGCATATTTGTAAGCAAAAACAAGTGAGGAAGAGCTAAGCTCGGGTGCAAAGGAACACTTTATGCTCTTGCATTCTGCAAGTTAAGCCAGAGAAATACCTTATCGTGCAAAATGTCAACTAGTAGGTCGGAATCTGGGTAGTTTTATATACACATATACTCTATATAACGCATACACTGACCAACATATTCGACATATTGTTTCTTAGAAAAGCGAAAATCATTACAAATATGTAGTAGTTGTAATAGTTTCGACTCCCTTTTGCTATTAACTATTATTATGCCACGTATAAAAAAAAATTCCATGGGTTTCATTAAGGTACCTCACATATAATCACCAATCTTATAGAGTGAAGTCAGCCGGATGTTCGAAAATCCTGGCAGAATGTAGTCATATGGAGGCTATGTTAATTGGGCGAAAATGTTATGAGTAAAACACCCTTTGTAATTTTCATTGAGCTAACTTATACATGTATTGGCCCATATATGCAGTACAAAATCACCCGAAAGTTTGAAAATCACTGTATTAGTTATGCGCGGGCTCAGTCAAGCAATCAATTTTTAATGCTAATAATAGTAGGACAGAATTTTTTAATTGTATATAATATAATTTGGTCGATATTTTTTGTTAAAAATACTCTAAAACAATTACTAGTGCAAAATTTTATCAAGTTCTATTAATTATTTCTTGATTTATGCACTGGAAAGTGAAAGAATCAAATATAATTAAAATTGTGCTATAAGAGAAGTAGGCGTTGTTGTACAGGAATATATGATTAATGGCACATACTAATTCGGTCGGTTCCCAGGATATGTGATTTTACCAAAAAGTGGGAGGTGCACCGCCCATCGCTCAATTTTCACACCGGATGTCCTCACATAGTTAAGTTATATGGAGAGTGGGAGGAGTTATCTTCCCATTTTTTCCATTCTCACACTGCCGGTAGGCGTTAATTTGCGGTTGGCGAATTTGTTTGTTTTAGCTTTAGTAGATATTGCCATTAAACTTACTAGAAGGGTCTTACATGTTAATTCATTGCTTAGTTATGGCACTTTAAATGTTTTCGATTAATGGGATTTTTTTTGAGCATGAAATCAAACCACTAGATTACGCCCATCTCCGAGCTCGTACTTTTCTTTTGATGTTACTAGTTGCACGGATGAACGGAGAGACTGGATGTATATGTAACTCTATATCTAGGTGAACAAAACTATAATACTAACTGGCTACATGAGTAGAAAAAATAGTTCATAGGCTTAGAGAAAGATGGAAATTAACAGAGAAAGGTGTGTGTAGATTAAGCAAACATATGTTACACAGTTCATTTGTTGTACACTTGCTTAGGTTATGCCCGCCAAAGCTGTCATCAGCACCGGAATAAAGCAACTAAACGGAATGAACAAATAGGAAATGTGCATTAGAACTTATATGCCTAAGCCTGAGTGTGTATGTGTTAGAGGACACTAGACTTGGGGACGGCAATTTAGTGACGGAAATGAAGACATTTAGAACTGTGCTGCTGAAAGGAGCCTTTTAAAGTATTTAATATAACGAGTGCAATGACATGTTCAGATAAACCTACAAACTTTCCCATAAACACTACACTCATATGTAAGAACACAAATTACTTTAAAATAAAAAATGTATAAACATTTACTGTCAGTAATATATATATATATATAAATATTTGCGGCCGTAACTGACGAACTCAATTAATTTGAGCGTGCTGTAGGGCTTCAGATCTCCGCTAATTATCGGATAACTAGCGCCATATCTTGGATTAAATATTAACTTCAAGATGTGTGTTAATTGAATAACATGAACTCAAGCTACGAATCACTTTGAAAACAAAACCAACCCTCATATGATTTAAGCTCTATTGGCTCTTAATACATGGGGGCTTAAACATTTTTGAAATACATATTTAGGTTATTAAAAATTTTATATATAATTTAATATTAATTAATTTCGACACACTTTATTGTGAGGGAGCTTTCAGATTATAGCTAACATATAAGAAAGGAGGCTTAATCTAAAGATATGATAGATTTGTTTGACCGTTTGTTGCGATGTTACAATAAGAAAGTTATAATATTGTGATGAATCTACGCAGTTTTTATTGCACCTGTATGCTAAACTCACTCGATCTAAACAATTTCTTCGAAAAATATTTCTTTATTTAAGCCAACAACCCATTAAAAAATGGAGATATATCGCCAAATAAAATCTTTCCATACTAGCAATTTATTCCGATTGTTCAATTTATATCGCACCTTTTTGCTATAATGGTATATAGAATACTATCGGCCGTTTGGACAAATGAGAAGCTTCTTGAGGAAGTTTTTTGGGTTTTACACAAATTGTGGCAATCTTAGTATAACCTGTTGAAGGCATAAATATTCAATACGTTTAGTAAGCGCCTTTTTGGAATGAGTATTGTTTTTTAAGTAGTAAATTATTAACTCGATTTTTCAGACTTAAAATCATTTATTCAATTAAAGAATGAAGCATTAAGAATAAAGAGCGCGTGAAGTATACAAAGTAGTAACAGCTTTGAGTCACAGGAAGCTTAAATGCTGGCGGTTGTAAAACCCTTATAATGTGGTGGACTTTCATATATATTTGCGGATTAGAGAACAAAATCAAATTTTCGTCATCGTAAATCGGGTAATTGTTTACCAAACACCCTTAATCAAATAATCGCCTACCCAGGTGTCACAAAACTTAACCTCTTAGTTTATTTTTGGATTCAGCTCATATAATCGACTACTTATTACTTTCGGGCTCATACGTATACTTTCACGATTAATCACCTGCACAATTTCATAGACGTTTTTCGAAGTACCAATAACATATTCTTTTAACATCTTTCTCGATAAATCGACACGATCCTCTTTTCACTTTGCGCACAGCATCACTTCCTTTTCTTAATTGGCGTAGACACTGCTTACGCGTCTATAGCCGAGTTAACAACCGCGCGCCAGTCGCTTCTTCTTTTCGGTACGTGGCGCCAATTGAATATTCCAATTGTCCTTCTCCATCTGGTCCTTCCAACGGAGTGGAGGACCTTCCTCTTCCTCAGCTTCCCCCGGCGGGTACAGCCTCGAATACTTTCAGAGCTGGAGAGTTTTCGTCCATTCTAACAACATGACCTAGTCAGCATAGCCTCTCTTTTAATTCGCTGAACTATGATATTCTCCGTGGCCAACGCGCAAAGGCCCATAAATCTTTCGTAGAACTTTTCTCTCCAAAACTCGCAATGCCGACTCATCTGTTGTTGTCATCGTCCAAGCCTCTGCACCATATAGGAGGACGGGAATTATGAGTGACTTATAGAGTTTGGTTTTGTTTGTCGAGAGAGGACTTTGCTTCTCAATTRCCTACTCAGTCCGAAGTAGCACCTGTTGGCAAGAGTTATTCTGCGTTAGACTTCCAGGCTGACATTGCTGATGGTATTTACAGTGCTTCCAAATATACGAAACTATCTACAACTTCGAAGTTATGAATGTCAACGGTGCCTAGTCGAAAATGCGACAAATGTTTGTTTGATGACAGGAGATATTTTGTCTTGCCCTCCGTAACCACCAGACCCATTTGTCTTGTTAAGGCCAATGATGTCAATATCATCAGCATACGCCAGCAGCTGAACACTCTTATTGTAGCTTCTCGGTTTAGTTCTTCAGCTAATTTAGCCGTATTAGTTTTGCGGGAGTACCAAAGTCAGATATCGCTGCATAAAGGCAGATCCTTTTCTTGTTGTCAAAGGCAACTTTGAAATCAACAAAGGGGTGGTGTGTGTCGATTCTCTCCTCACGAGTCTTTTCCAAGATTTGGCGCRTGGTAAATATCTGGTCGATTGTTGATTTTCCAGGCCTAAAGCCACATTGGTAAGGTCCAATCAGTTTGTTGACGGTGGGCCTTAATTTTTCACACAATACGCTCGATA
>NW_017535561.1:3673-6510 GCF_001853355.1 Bactrocera latifrons | reverse complement strand
GGAATATGATATGAAATTGGGATTTATGCGTGAGTTTATTGTTTGCTTATTTATAAGCGCCAGCTGCTGGCCTTTGGTACCTTTATATGTATGTGTGCATCGAAATTATGAGCCTCCTTGGACTTGGTGACCTCGCGCGTTAGCTTGCGCGTGGACTACGAGAAATTTTTACTTAGAAAGTTATGTCCAAATGGCAAGTTATTATCCTTTGAGACACGCCAGATTACGGTTATGAATGGAGTTATTTGCCGTTATGTTTAGGCTACTGGTGTTGTTGTTTTTTTGGCGGTGTTAAGTTGATTGGAAAGTAATTGCGCAAAGTTGAGTGGGTGGCTATTATCCCAAAGCAGCTGCCTCTTTACTTACTCGTAAAGACTTTACTTCCTCTTTATTATTTTCACTTTTATCAATACTTTTGCCTCTGCCTCTTTTTCTTCGCTTCTGTATGTATCACTAAAGTTCCATGCTTCAGCTTCATACCTGCGTTTGATTGCCGAATTAAGACATGTTAAGAATTTGTTAGTGACCTTATCAGCTGCCCATTCGCATGTGGCAAGTGCTTGCAATCGTGCCACACAGCCTCAAACAAAATGCAACGTGCCACTGTTATGTAGTTTCTTGTACTTTTTTTCTATTCTTGGCGCTTCTCCTGCTAGATTTCGTTGCAGACGACCTTTGTGTTTGAGAAATTGTGGCGAAACCTGCAAACTAGCCACATTCAACTCTCTTCGTATATGAAGTGCGGTTACTAGTGGGCATATGAGTTCGAGTTGCATGTACGAGTATATTGCGTGGTATTGTATTAGGTACACTTGTGTGCAGGAAATTAGTATCACAACAAGAAAAAAACATTAACTTTGGTTGTACCGAAACTATTACACCCTTCACAAATACAAAATGAGCTGAAAACGGCCTCTACATAAATCATGGAAAGACAAAACTGGTTTTATCGACTAGGGAGACAAAATCCCGGAATCTATGTACTTAGATAACTTCGAGCCAAGGCATTCATCCCAAAACATTTGGATTACTATGCCATCGAAACTAGCCCTCACTGTTTTTTTTTTTTATTTTTGTGGTAAGGAAGGGCATAATTCCCTGAAGGAGTGCGGCTGAGAGTTTTTTTTACTAATGAATCAAAGCTTGCGGTTAGGCTTGGTAGAGGAGTATAATGTCGGGAGCTCCAGCTTTAGGCTCCCTGAGCACTACAGCGTCTTCCAAACAGAGGTGGCTGCCGTAAAGGTTGCAGTAGGTCAGCTCCAGAGCGCAGTCTACTTTAGAGTGGTGACTAACTACCCCGATAGTAGCACAGCGATATTTACCTTGAGTTCGCTGCCTGTGCGCTCAAGGTTTAGGATTAGACTGCTTTGATTGCCTGGCCACAGCGATTTAGCAGGAAACTGGTAAGCTGATAAGTTAGCGAGGTATTTCAGTCTCAATAACTGCAGAATGGGAATGGCATGGCAAGCAGAAATAGCTGCCATAGCTTCCTGCAGTTTCTACTAGATCGCTGTGCCAAAACCAGCTCAGCAAGCGCGGGCTTGCCATCAGTTGTGAAGTTAGAAGGTCCTTCTGACCCGAGATAAAGCGAAAGAGGTCTAGAAAGCGAAAGAGGTCTAGAAAGCTCTTCGCTCTCTTTTAATGGTATATGTTTGGTTTACTTGACACGCCTGGTATAAGAATTAGCCAAGAACTGTTTCTTTGTAGTCTATTCTTATATATTATATGTTCTCCTAACGTCAGAACATAGCGTGACTACATTTGCTGCCCACTACTGTAGTGTCGTTGATGCCACGCTTCTGTAGGCAACAATTTCTTTGTAGTTCCTTCATTTTTTCTCTTGTGTGGCAAAGGAAATCTTTAACTTGCATGAGTTTATCTATTTGCGTGGCCTCGTTGCAGGTTGCTAGTTGCAACTGTGAGTGCGATTGCATGCCACAGCCGGAGTTTACACATCAGTAGTCGTACCTTTACGGCACAGAATGTGTACATATAAATATATATCTACATATACATACATACATATATGAATAGATATGAATAGATATGTATGTATGTTAGAAGACAGAGACAAAAATCAAATAGTTGTGGTGAAGCGCTGGAAATGTAAATATGAGCATGAAAAAGATATTTCGTTTTTAAAAATTCATATGGCTATATTATTTGTTTCTCTCTTCATTTGGTCTATCGATTTGGGAAGATTTTGTAAATTTAAATCAATGATTGTGATTGGGTTTAACTAAGGTTGCACTGTTTTTCTTTTTCTTCTTTGGCTTCTTTGCAACCGAGCGCCAGTTGCTCCTCTTTTTCGCTGTTTGRCGTCAATTGGAKATTCTTAGTATAGCCAGGCCCTTCTCCACCTGGTAGTTTCCAACGGAGTAGAGATAGTAGGTCATTCTCTTCCTCTTCTTATCCCGGCGGGTACTGCTTCGATTACTGTGAGACCTGGAGTGATTTAATTCATTCGGACGATATGATCTAGAAAGCATAGCTGTTGTTTCTTGATTCGCTTAATTATGTCAATGGCGTCGTACAATTCACCACTTCCAAGACCGACAGTCTCCACAAAGTGGTATATTGTTTTTTTGGTGGGATTTTAAAGGAATCGCTTAATTTGTGCTTTTGCTTGATTCTGAAGTGTAAAAAATGGAGTGATGCACCTAACCATGAGCCACAATTGATTAATAGAAAAGGTGTGATGTTCCACCAGGATATTGCCAGACCTTAAGTTTGATGAAAGCTTGAAAGCGGAAAGCTATTACAACTTGAATGAGTTTTGTTAGCACAACCGTCATATTCTCCCGACTGCACAACTTCGGACTATTACTTGTTCTGGA
>NW_017535561.1:0-2243 GCF_001853355.1 Bactrocera latifrons | reverse complement strand
TATATACATATTGTTGTTCTGACTGGACTGCCTATGTATAAGTGTACATGCAACAATGTAAGGAAGATTGCACCCAGTAGGTGCGGCTGCAAAGGACAATAACGCTGTACTGCCGCTGTGGCAAGGTGCTGCTGGTGACTGTGACCAAATTGATCGCAGTGATATACAGGTTGCAAGTACATACCTAGCTGCCATGTTGCATGCAGCATAATATTGGTTGCGCGAAACTTTTTATTTTCCTATGCTTCGCTGATCAGATAGTAAGTAAAAAAAAACAAAATGCGACATGTTGCCACTTGCAACTTGCAGCAATTAGTGTAAAATTTGTGCTATCAATAAAATTTCATTTGTCGCGCTTTTGTTGCAAATAGCTGTGTTGCATACAAACAACTAATATACGTGCAACACATGCAACACACGCAATTGTGCTTGCCACAAAATGGTATTTGCTGTATTCACACAATTATCGGCAAATACGCCATGCCGCATGCCACAGATGACTTCATCTGCCAGCAAACACGCAATGTCGCACTACTTTAGCTGCTCAATATGAAAAATATTTATTATTTATGTTTTTCTTTTTTTGCAAAACACAGACTCCAAATTAATGCCAAATTAATTTCGCCCAATTACAGACAACTAGGCGCCACCAAGCAGGCAATTATGCCACATGCCGGCACATCAAAGCGCAGCGCATACATCAAATGTGCCAAAAGTGGCAGACAGTCGGCATGTTGCAACACTTGGCGGTAGTTGCACATACACATACCTACATTTCTACTTCAATTTTCATAAGCGCTAATTTTTTTCGTGTTCATTTCATAATTCATAGCTCACAGTTCCCCCCCCGAACACCTTGCAACATCGCATTTGGTGAGATTTTCTGCGCGCCTCTTCAACTGCGGCGAAAAGCCTGCCAGCAAGTGAGCTCCTTGCGATTGCCATCACCACCGCCAGACTGTTAATTAGTCATAAAGATCAAACAAATTGCATGCCACATGTATTAAATGCAACAAATGGCTGCGCTCCGACATATTAGAAATGTGTATGAAGCAATACCAGCCAGCAAATATGCTAACCGCAAAAAATTATGCATAAATATCTGCCACCATCAYCGGTCGGCCCGTCTGGCCAACTATCCCCGCCACCAGCTCAGCCTTCTCGTTGACTTGCCGCGCTTTGTTGCGCGTCTGGTGTCACTGCGCGCCAGGAGGTAGACTCTAAGTACCACTCTTTTGGCTCTCTTCACGTCACCCGTCTCCCTTCTCGTCCGTCTGCGTAATCSTCTATGTCAATGACAAGCAGCAATTATGAGCGCATATCTGCTCTATATTCGCTTGTCTGCCCCGCGCCACCCACCTCTGTCGCCCCTTGGCTCCCAGCTGCCTTTTACCTATTTGCACTTCGCGCGGTCGCCTTGCTGGCGTGTTCTCCACGCTTATGAAATATGACGATGAAATAAATTATTTTTCTCGGGAAAAATGCAACTCGGTGGAAAATCGAAAATTATCATGAGACAGATGTGCCACAGCAGCGACGGCAGACATGTAATATGCATTTGCAACATTTATKTCTTAATTTTGCATTTCGCTACTTCTGATTCGCATTTTTCTGTTGTCGTAAGTGTTCAGCCAAATGCGTCGTGTTAAATTTTGCGGCGCATTATGCACCGTTAATATGTGGAGCTCGTCGTACAGGTTATGACAAGGGGGTGTTGCTGCTGCTCTCATTGTGTTGCTTTTTAAGTGCTTTTCCATGCTTGCGTTTGCTATTTATTAATATGCCGTTATTAATAACTCATAGACAAGTACTAAGAATTTTTCTTTTTACCCTTAATTGTATTTCTGCGTATTACTGGAGAGGTGTAGTCTGAAAGGAGATTTTTCAGAATTTTTAATCGTTGCTGGAGAGGTTTTTGCGGAGACACAAATATATGKTCAGTACTCTACTTCAGAACTTCCAGATATTTAAAGCTCCAACTGTTGATAAAGATGAAAAAGAGACGCGAAGCTCACCAAAGTTCATGGTTTTCCCATTGAACAAAGAGTCCGAAAACCTTTCTTTTTTCGAATGCAACACTGATAACRTGGACCAATCCACCGAAGAACTCGCTCCATCTGCTTCGTCTCCGCGCATATATCTCCGAGATATATATATGGGTGGAACAAAGACGACGAAAAAGAGAAGCACTAAGCTTTTTGACGGAAGAATCGAAGATCAAAGGGGAAGGTAGAAGAGGCAGT
>NW_017535560.1:4669-5717 GCF_001853355.1 Bactrocera latifrons | reverse complement strand
GCTAGGAAAAACGTTAACTTCTCCTACACCGAAGCATTACAAAAGTGCTTCTTTATAGCCCTAGAGGGCATATTTATTTTGATTTTGATCGCTTAGTTTACATGTGATTGGTATGCCAAAGTGGTCCGATCTGAACAATACTTTTAGAGATTGTAGAAATATTTTGGTTAGTAGGCCATATTGAATTTAGTGAGTGTACTTTATTAAAAAAAAAATTTCTTCTAAGGACTCGATTTACATCGTTCAGTGTTTATGGCAGTTGTCCAGTGGATTGCAAGCATTATCTCCTGACAAATGCTGCAGCAGGAAAAGGTATATCATTATTGGCAATACATTGAGAAGCACGTGATTACTAAATAAATTAAAAATTTTGAAAGAAATTTAAAAACATTAAAATTCTGCACAAAGACTTACTATTTGTTCCAATCCAATGGAATGATAAATTTAATATTTCCGATTATAAAGTGCAGCAACTTTGTTACCCGAAATTTCGTCTGCGTGATCATAGTACTGTCTACAGATATTGCTTTGCACTGTAAACATGTTCTAACTGGATAAAGTGCTCGCTCAGCGCATTAAAAAACTTTGTTTTCAACTCCCTTAATAAAATTGTTTAAAAAAACCAATAACAACAATAGCGAAACAATATTAGTAAGCAACATGGGGGGAGTTTTTGCCAACTTTCTTACTGCAGTGCCCATAAAATGCAATTTCACCCAACTGGAAGCGGCAAGTAGTAAGCGATAAAATTATGAAAGCTATTGAAAAAGTAAAATGTCGCCGAAATTGAAAAAAAAAAATGCTAAGTATATAAAATACTTCAAACCACCACTGGAATGATTGTGAAGGCAAACTTTGAAAATTCCAATTTTGTTATTGCACTTTCTTTTGTTTTCGACGCAAACCACAAGAAATGCAATTAAAGTGTAGAAAAAATACCTGCGTTTACGAATGTTACTTTGAAATATATAATATTGGAAGAACAAAAAATTTAACTGCCATTTTTGCTGTTAATGTCAAGGACTTTAGAAAAATTATAGTATTTTCA
>NW_017535560.1:2239-4339 GCF_001853355.1 Bactrocera latifrons | reverse complement strand
TTTAAATAATATGGTTTTTATTCATTTTAATTGTTTACATATATCATAAGTAAAGAAATAACTACGATCTCAATTTTCATAAATTAAAATAAGACTTTTAAAATTCCTTTAAWACTGAAAATTCTAATATATTTTTGAAGAATATAATAAAAATCAGTTGAAATGTTGTCACTATTTTAAACTAAGTAAGGGTAAATATCCTATATCCTATTGAAAACTCATAAAGAGATTGCAGAAGAATCTATGTGTATAAACGAGCACATACAATTTCAAGCGAACTATAGTTCAGCTGCCGGAATTTGAATTTAAGCAATTGTCATATTGTCCTATTGGCAATGGCCCGAAGTCTTACCAGACGCCATCGGCAGAAGCTCTGTGGAAGAGGAAGATGGAAACAACACAACAATTACACATTTATGTGCGCATACCTTCAGAAATCCCACCGAACTGGCGGGAATGGAAATTAAACGTCTGTATAAATTTGTATTGGCTACTAAGCRTTTTGCTAATTTATAAGTTCGAAAAGAGGATTTTTTATTTTCTATTACTTCACATAGGACTGAACAGAACAGTCCACGTGCTATCCCTCTAGAGCAGCCTGGAATTGTTCATATATTCAACTCGCATATTCAATGCCTTGTACGAAAGAAAACATGAAAACAAATGTCGAAACAAATCAAATACCGTTTAAAATTCGTAAGTTACTACATAGCCAAGGCAATAAGTATTTTAAACAAGCCGAAGGCCGTTACAGGCAAAAAACGAGTACTTATGCAAATATTTTGATAGCTATATGCAACAGTAAAGTCAACATCCCTGCATTAAGAGCCACATTCGTACGCATTTGCATAGGCATTCACATACACTGATAAGCAAGTGCGTCTGCATGCATGCACCACAGTCTGCAGCCGTAGCAATTTGCTCTTGTGAAGATTGCTCAGCGCACAACTCTTCAGAACACATCGTCTTCATTCTACTTGACCACTTGCATTCAATAAGCATGACCATGGAGAATTCGGGTCAATGCAGCAGTGCACTGAGCGGACCGTAAATGCAACCGAATTGGCGTTGAAGATGCAATCTCGTTGTGTTTTGTTATTTTAGTGGCTTCCCAGTTGGAAATTGGTGAAAGATGAAAATTTACTACAACATTGTTTACTCCGCTATTTATTTAGACTTCGATCAACGATTTTATGAACTCAAGAAATAAATATTTATGTTCAGTATTAATTAAATAAAATTCAATATTTCAAGGAAACAAGCTTTAAATTATTTACATCGTATTTTAATTTAATTGCACATTCGACTAAAATAGTTGCAACAATATGAATTGGTTAAAATATGTCGTTTGAAGCAGGCAATTAAAGCAATTGAAATGCATTTAAAGCTTGTTTCTAATTAAAATCTAAATTAAATGTATTTATGTAGTTGTTAGTGGTTCYAGTTGCAATTATCGCACATAATAGGCTTCACTTGTTGCTCGGAACCTACAATTATTGCAATTGTTTATCATAATTATTATTTTTCGTATTTTTTTGTTATTAATCAAAATTCTAGTCACTGCAACAAAAGACATAAAACGGAATGCAGCTGTAGTTATGGCGACAACATAGTTATGAAAATTAAAAATTGTAATAATTTCGCTGGACCAAAAATGCCATTATTTCCACTGTCATTATTCCAACCATTACCAAACCATAGTCGCAAATTGATGTAAGTGAATCCTCAAATAATAAAATGCACAACATGATGAGTTTTCGTCTCTAAGCGCTCTTGTCAACTGAAGAAGCACACTGTGCTAAAAGCACGAATGCTTTTAGTCTAGCACTAGCAATTTGCAATATCAAATTGGCTCAGTCGTAATTAAGTGAACACAAGGTATTACGTGATAGATATCTGTTTCAAAAAACATATACTTATCCTATGCTGACATCAACAAAGCTTCAACTCTGGTAGAAGGCCGCACGTACCGACAAAATATCAGCAATGTSTCACAAGGGTATAACAAAAGTGCTGCAACTTGTTGTATGACATACATTAAATAAAGTATGCCACTTTTGTTGCGCGACACTAGTTTTCTACTAGACGTTTCGGATGCAT
>NW_017535560.1:0-1179 GCF_001853355.1 Bactrocera latifrons | reverse complement strand
TTATGAATGTCTTTTAATGAGTTTTTACAAGAGTCCTAATTCGTTCGAAGTTTTTTAGCTAAAACACAAAAATTGATTACTTTTATTGTTGTATTTAAGTATATTCTAAATGCTATGATTATAAATATACTATTGCTAATTGAAAATGCAAATAACAATAAACTAAGAGCAATACTATCCTGCAAACAAATAATCATTTGTGTGCATATGAAAGTAGTTTTCTAGTAGTTTTTCTTCAATAAAACAATAATAAATGCAATAATACGCATGTTTTGTTAGCTCTTTTACCAGCACTAATAAAATAATTTGGAATGAATTAAATAAGAAAAACTAAATTTTTTTTAACAGAGTGGAATAACCAACTAGAATATAGTTTAGTTAAATTACTGAGTTTATGAAAAAATTATATTCGAACTTATTATTATTCCTCGATTAACTGCAGGTCCTAGCGACAAATTTGCTAAATATTTTTTAATAACAATAGCAATTAAACCATGCCATTTTATAGCCAAAAACAGGTAATTAGAATTAATGTCAATACATAATTTCCAATATATTCTTGTATGTGTTCAAATATTGAGATATGCAATTAAAATGTTTCTCAATATATTATTTCTGCGATTATTAGGAAATATGTTAGGTCACAATGTAGTTTTCGGGTCTGTTCAAGCGTCGAATGTTAACACACAAATTAGTAAAACTAAAATTATTTAAGTCATTGTACTAAAGCATATACACTGATGCCAACGTTTTTTCAAACTCGAAACAGTTGTTAAAGTCAATTTCTGGAATGTCCTTCAAAGCGGCTATTCATATTTGATGTCTTCAGTTGACTCAAAACGGTTTCCCCGGAGTTGTTTGCTTTTGCTGAATAGCTAAAAGTTGCACGGAGATAAATTAGACGCATGCGCTGGATGCGAGAGATACTGGTTGAAAATTTGACGAAATACTCACGAAGAATTATTGCCATATGCGAAGGTGTGTTCCTAATCCAAATCATCATTCAAAATAGTTTTCTCTGATCCTTTCGTTATTCCAACAATGCCAGTAAAACCTTTAACTATTAATCGTCAACTCTGAAGCACCAATTCGTTCATTTCATTAGCGTGTTGATCATCAGTCGATGTTAACGGCCTTCCTGAACGTGGTTCGTCGTCAACATGTTCTCGACCATCTTTC
>NW_017535559.1:0-5270 GCF_001853355.1 Bactrocera latifrons | reverse complement strand
AAAATATTCTACGTTTCAGTACCACTTAAAAAGTTACAAACATACATACATACATATATACAAGTAAAGCTAATAAAAGCGTATTAAAAAACTTAATCAAAAAGCATTTCGCGCGTTAAGAAAGCATTACTTTTTAGGGGAAAATTTAATTTGAGCTGTGCACCAGTGAAACCAATCGAGTCGAGTCAACAGTCAGCCTAGTGGACTGCACATTATGAAACGGTTCGCTTGCGTGGCAAGACAAAGAATCGGCGGGCAGGGTAAAGACATCAGTCTTTTGGGATGCCCGAGTTACATCAACCCCCACCAAAACTCAGAAGACACCAATAAAAAACATTTCATTTTAAATAGTTTAAGTCAGCAATATTAAACATTACTTTCTTACAAACAAAATTTTATTCATATTCATAAATTACTAATAACAATTTTTCCCTTTAATTTTAAAATATCAAAGTCAGCAGAACCAAAAACACTGCAACAATTGTGTACCTATTAATACTTACTTCCTGTTTACCAACTTTTATACAATTATTATTGTTGTAATTTTCACTGACTCATCAAATTTCTTTTACTTACATACCTTCATGTTAAATTAGTTTAGAAAAAAAGTTATTATTGGTGTAACCTTCAAGGAGATAAGGTGTTTTACATGGCGCAAATTAACGAAGTATATCAGTAACATAACTCCCGTGGTATACTATTTATCGAATGATTACTGAGCCAGTTTTAATTCATTGCACTATGCATTTGGTTGCAGTTCTATTTCACTATTCCCATTATTTAGCAATTTAATTCATCGTTACCGTTTAAATATTGCACTGTTCTGTGCAATGCTTCGAAAAGATTGCTGTATATCTCAAATTGTAATAGACCTTTTTACCAACACTTCAGTTGTGCCGCTATATTTTTATTCTAGACAACAACCACGAGCTCCAGTACTTAACAGAGATTTGCCAAAAAATTGAGAACGTGTATTACTGCAAGAGGTCAAATGACTTCGAAAGCACCAATAATTCAACCTGTATCGGTAGAATCTTGAATAATAAAACACCAATATGTCCTGTGAACGATGTGGGGCCCACAACGAATATATTCCAACCGGAAGATAACTATATAATGGTTATCAACGTACATGGACTACCTATAACCTCTAATTGTGGGCAAAACTTCACAATTGAAGGAGCCTCCCTTCTCCACTACACGAATTGTTMCGTCACGATAGCGGGAACAACATATAAAGACAACCCTTCAGCCCATTAGGACACAATCTTCGTAGCACCACCAAATCTAGAGAAAGTGCAAATAACATCAGTAACAGAGACTTTAAGCCTTTTAGAATAGCCTTTGCTTATGGACAAGCCTTGGTAATAGAAAATTTCGACAAAGACCAGAATATGATAGCCCTGAAGATTGGACACGCGGTAACGATTGAAAGTTATTTCAATTTCATTCATATAATAGACTTGGCCTATTATAATTCGCAAACTTCAAAATTAATTACTATCGTAGACAAATTTGAAAAAAATAGCATTCTAAAAGATGCTCCTAAAATTTGTAAGCTGAAACTTAAGGGACTCGAAAACAAACTACAGGCATTAAACTCATATAAACGTACAAAACGAGAACTATTCAACGGCTTAGGCTCTGTAATAAAATAATGTAACTGAGACTATAAATAAAGAAATACAAGAACTCCAAGACACAACATTAAATTCAAAAATAATAGCGGAAAATCAAAAAAGTTTGAATATACAAATGATTAAAAATTAAAAATTTGACAGAGCATATAAATAACAATCAGGAAAGCATTACAAAATGTTTAGAAAAACTCTCAGAAAAAACAACTAATCATATTCTAAAGGAAGACAATGCACTATTAGAAATCCAATACATGAATCAGCTTGATTTTAGATTTTATTAAACCATTTATAGTTTTTATTTTTTTAGATTTATTATTATACCATATCTCTGACATAATAGAAGCTGTAATGCTCGCAAAGCTTGGTATAGTATCAAAGCTTATTTTCCAGATAAATTGGATGAAATAAGACACCATTTTAGGTCCCAGAATATTAACTTAGTTTAGGACGGACACCTTTACGAACCAGACCCTAGCGCTGGTACAAATGCTTCATTTACGTCTTTGGCTGAAGTACGTTTCGAATTCGAATACGTACTATCAAACACTTCGTCACTGGCCAAATGGGCTGATTTTAGGCACTCGATACTTACATTTACTTCCTTGCCGTTAACTTTGATGACAAAAACACGTTCACGTGGCTGGTCAAGTGACTCTTTTGTTGCGTTGATCTTAATTAATACGTGTGTGCATGTTGACAGTTCTTCGAAACTAAACGTTTTTTGACGACAATGGTGGGTTGAAGGAACTGGCCTGATTTTTCTCATATACGAACGAACACATATCTCTGAGCGTTGAGTTGCACTGACTTCGACGTAGCGGTGCTGACAGGAATCTTCTGATGTTCTTTGTTGAAACATCACAACAAATCGTCTGTCCGTTGGGATCAAAGGTAAGAATTTGGAACCTGAATGATGCAGCTCTTCGTCCAAGGCTTGAGCTCGGGACAGCTCATCGCAGTGCAAAGGTGTCAGCAACGTTGTTGTCTGAACCGGGGATGTACTCAATGTTAGTCGTAAATTAGCGGATGAATCTAACTGTACAATCTGGCGAGGGGAGGATTTATCCGATTGCATATGGAACGCGAAAGTCAATGGCTTGCGATCTGTCCTGACAGCAAACTCACGACCTTTAACCCAGTGTATAAAAGAATTGATGGCTTCGTATACAGCCAACAACTCTCTATCATATGTACTATAGTTAATCTGTGCAGGTGACAACTTTTTCGAGAAGAACCCAAGTAGCCTCCCAGCGTTTTTGTACCTCTGCACTTCAGCTTGGAAGTGGTGCACATAGGATTGCCAGATAGAAAATCGTTATTAACTGGACAAAATAAAAAAATAATGTACTTGTCTGGACACCGCGAACAAATTAAATAAGTCAATTATTTAAAAAAAAAATTATTATATTAAAAAAACATATACAAATCCATATTAATAAGTACGTATAGGTATAATACATATTTCAAAATGTATATTTGTTATTACTTTTTAAAGCCTTAKCCAATTTTATGCCTTTTTCTGTATTTAAAAATTTTATAAATTCATTACAATTTTCAGATAAATTTTGTCTTATTAAAAGCTCTGCTTTTATTAGATCTATAAGCATTTTGTTCCTTTCTTTCGAAAATAAATTATTAAATAAACTAAATATTTTTTCACAAAAAGCGTTGCTAATTGGTATGGAAAATATGAATGAAAAAGTTTTTTTCATATTTTTCATTTCATTTTCATTGTATTTTGAAAAAAAAATTATACCATACTTTATCATTTGGAATGTCTTTTGGCAAATTGTCGTAAATATTACGTAAGGAGCAATATTCAGTATATAACTCATCACAATTAATATCGTTACATGTATTTAAGTTTGATATCACATCATTTAATTCAGTCCATGTGCATAATTTTGTTTTGATGCAAAACAAAGATAACTGTTTCATAATTGAATTCTCGCCGTAATCGTACTTAGCTTCCGCTTGTTGTTTAAATTCATCTTTGTCATCTGGTTCATTTTGCGCATCAATGTATTTGCCTTATTCCCAAAAATATTATCATTCAGTCTATTTTTAAGGCCTATTCTTAATTTTTCCATTACTGTGTCGACTTCAACAATTGTACATGAATCAGATTACAATACTTTGATTGCCACATGAAAATCGTGCAAAACATTTTGCGCAAAATATAAATATGCTTCCGAAATATGTATCTTCTTCAAAGCATTCTTCGTTTTCATTCATTACATCAATATTCGAAACCCCTCTGGCAACAAAATGCCATAGCTCCCTTCGTCAGTTTATTTTTTTTTTAAGAAAATATCTTTTGATAGCAGGCCAATCCAGCAGTAATCTATCTATTGCTGGTAGGAGCGAAAGCCATCGTGTTGGCACGTGTCGGAGAATCGATTTATACTCCATGTTGGTGATCTCGAAACGCTCCTTTAACTTTTTTGTTTTGCACGATGAAGAACTAAGCTTGTTAAAAATTTTGATAACAATATTTTGGATGTCAATTGATAAACAACTTTTTCCAACTTTTACACAATTGTTGATTACATGACAATTGGAATTTGCTTTTAATATGTTCTTATTTTCAAGCAAAAGTTTTTGGTATACCGAATTGTTAATTCTATAATTAACCGCTGCATTATCTGCACTGAATGCAGATATTTGATCAATACTCAGATGAAAATTGTCATTTATTTGCTTGATTTTGTTATATATACCAATCGACTTGGAGTTATCGTCTTCATAAAAATCCAAGATCTTTTTACAAATACCACTTTTAGAATCAAAATATTGAACAGTATATGCAAAATATTTAACATTGCCAATGCTTACTGCATCGTTTCCAATAGCAAAATAATAACACTTTTTTAAATCCAAAACTACTTGCTCTTGCGCAAATGGTCCTAAAACATTTTGTGCAATAGCAGAACTTTTTGTACGACCACAAGTTATTTTTGCTGCAATTCTAGTATCGGGAAAAATACTTTTCTCAAGCTTATTACTAAAATGGTTAATAGCTCAGCTTTCGCGATAAGCATTTCTTCAGTGTTTGGTGATTCTCTTAACATAAATTTGCCCACGCTTCCAGAAATTTTGTTGGTCTTTACAATATTTTGATGTCTTTTTGTCCGTGAATGTTTCTCCAATCCTCTGATGCCTTCATACTTAATTGTAATATCAACCAAGCAGAATTTGCACAAAGCAGTGTACTCATCTTTTTTTTAACCACGAAGCAAAGTATGGCATTTCTAACCATCTGGTTGAAAACGCAGTTAATCTCTTTTTATTTATTGGCTCTTCTTCATCCGAAGTTATATATCTGCAAATTATTCATATTACATAAATTTCTTTAATTGATTTATAATTCATACATTTAGTTTTAAACATTCTGTCTTTAAACATTGCGTCTTTGCAAATTATTCATATTTCATAAATTTCTTTAATTGATTTATAATTCATACATTTAGTTTAAAAATTTTTTTTTTCATTTGTCATAAATTTTCTCTTCATTCATTTTGGAATTTGTATTTGCGTTTCAATTGTGTTTTATAATATTTCGTTCTTCTTTTATTTGATGTGTCTATTACATAATTACCATGACGCTCATATTTATCCAATTTTTTGTAT
>NW_017535558.1:0-5210 GCF_001853355.1 Bactrocera latifrons | reverse complement strand
GGCCTTCAGTGCCGTCTTCGCTGCGGCTTGAATGTCGTATAAAAACGGTGTCCCCGGAGCGGTCTTCTGAGCTGGTGAACAGCCAGAAGTCGCACGGCGCCAGATCAGGTGAATACGGTGGTTGCGGAACGATATGGGTTGAGTTTTTGGCGAAATGATTATTTAATGAAAATTCTTTGCTCAACAAATTTCAACATCGCACAAAACGACACGTATCTCCAACACTAATGAAATTTTTTGACATGAAATTTGACATAAATGTGACTGACAGTACTACCAACCTTAAAAAATAAATAATTCTCCAAATCAGTAGCATATAGTATGTCATTGATTATCACCACAAATGAATGTGTAGCAAGTAAGTAGCTTACAAAAGCACAGTTATATAATATATTCAGATACAATACATAGGTCCTATTGAAGATTAGTAAAGTATTGTTAAATAGAAAAAGTGGCCACAATTACGTGCACATATAAATGAGTGTTTAAATAGTTGCATTGAGTGGCATATATAAATGAATGCCATTGAGACTGATGAATGAATTTACGTAAAGTGGCTTGCGACATGAAGCATTCGAACACACACAGACACCTGGCCGAGCATATGCGCATAGCAATTCGAAAGTGTCCTGTGTATTGTCGGGGCCATAAATCATTCTCGTTTAATTAAACTGAACTCTGTTTGACAATTTTGCAAAGTTGTTGGCCTGCAACACACGCAAGCTACCCCACAGCCTATATAGCACACATATTTACATAGTTGCCGTCTTTTGCCGCAATCGTATCTTTTTGGTAAATTCATTGCATTACCCTGTTTTAAACGGATAGTGGATGTGCGTGAGGGCAAACTCTGGGGTACTTGCCAATTCTACTATGGGCGTTAACAGCAGAAACTTGCCGAATTGTATTTAAGAGTAAAGGTAGCTTTTTTCTTCCTCCGTTACTACCCTCAAATCTCGCCGCTGCCTTTGCGGCCTTTTGACTAACCAACAGTATTTGTTTTACAAGCATTAGTGTATGCACATCTGTGTGTATGTGAAGCTGTCTGTGTCTCCAAGAGTTTCGGTATTCACGTTCATAGCGACAGAGCTAGACTATGTCAACTTTAATGCAATTAAATTCTGATTCTCAAATGACCTTCAATTTATTTTAAGTGTTGTCCACTTCTGTCGCTATCGCTACACTTCCTTTCGTATATAGTTTGCGCACATTTTGAAATTTGTCTTTTCCTCAAACTGTAATTTCCTCGTTTCAACTTTCGCTTCAGCATTACTTTTAAGCTATCGATGTGCACGTTCTTTACGTTTTCCGCATCAGCTCGTCTTTTAATCGCTTTTGTACATATTATTTGTATTTAAGACTGTAAAATTTTATTGTTATTATAGCCTATGGTTTGTATACTTTCATCCAATACTAAACTGCTATAGTTTTTGCTTATCTTTTGGATTATTTTTTATTTGCCAACATCATCTTCAAAACTCTTGAATGTTTTCTTTATTTTGCTTTTCGCACTCAATTTAGCTGCTGGCACCCAAAATGTAGGTTAAGAAAATTTATATTTTCTTTAATGTGGAAAATTGATATTGAAGTGCATTCCAGAAGCAATTATGTTGGACTTTAAATACCACATATACCACATTTTTCTTGTTATTTCAAACATACATATTCATATATATACTTGTAGTACGTACAGAAATACTATAAGTCGAGAAGGTATAATTTTTTATAAGAGCGTATAGCTGCAGGCGTATTCCGATGATATCATTGTCTTCAAAACCCGCGCCGTTAGTTCTGCTTTCTCCAGACTGGGTAAAGAAGTCATCAAACAAACAGCCGTCGAGCTTCGAAGTTGTAGACAGTTTCGTCTATCTGGAACCACCGTTAACAACAACAACAATGCCAGTCTCCAAATTCAACGCAGAAGAACTCTTGACAACCGGTGCAAACCCAATAAGTCACTCATTATTCCCGCCCCGTTATATGGTGCAGATCCATCGACGATGACTACATCTGAAGAGTCGACGTTAGAAGTTTTCGAGATAAAAGTTCTGCGGAAGATTTATGGTTATTTGGGGATTGACAACGGCGAATATCCCACTCGATGGAACGATGAGCTGTGAATAAATTGTATATTGAATATATTGGAGAGCACTTACCACTACGTTAAATTAAATAAAAATATCCGCTTTAATTTGCATCATTTGGATTTTCAACAAGTGATTTTTTTATATAAACTCATTAAATATGATATCCACTAGCGAGACGGCGATATTCCAATTCCGGGAACGATATATCACTCCTTGAGATCGAGTAGACACGGATCGTGGTTGAGTTGTGTAATTGGAGGAGATTAACGTGAGGTATCGACGCGACATACTGTATATGCGAAAATCGAATTGTATGTCGAACGAATTGTGTCTGCTATCCTGTTATCGGCTAATTTGTAGAGTATTGGAAAATTGGGGCTCTAGTGGTAGTCGTACGACGTACCATTATCTGATCGAGTAGTTATGGGGGGAAGTTTCTTTAACTTTTAAAATTTCTTTAATTATGAATTAAGGTATTTGTTTTTATTATAACCAACTTAGGTTGGTATGGTGGTGACTAGTTCTGTAACTAGTCCACTTTGTGTTTCGCTGTGCAGCGTTTGAGATTTCTGTGCCTGGGAGGCAAATTCACAAATATCCAAATTCTCTTTGGAATTGAAGAACTCCTATGTACCATTGACCTCAGACCGACACGCTAAAACCTTTTCAGGCCTCAGAGTGCATTCCTCTCCCGTTATCATTAAATTGGTTTGGTAAGTGCACCTTGAAGGGATCATTCAAACATGTAAAATTCTTCGGAACGAGTGGCTAGAAACGAATCTTTTAAATATGGCTCAAGCAGATCACGACTTCCGGTCTTAGACTAAGTATCCTTATTTTGTTAAGCAGTTGAAACACATCAAAATCTGAATAAAATATAAGCTTGAAACTTGCAGTCTAATGCTGCAAGGACGAGACAATCAATATTCAGAAAACGATTCTGGTAGTCATTTTGGCTTATGGAGTCTTAGAATACCTACACTCGTTCTCTCCATTGTTCTCTTCCTCTGTAAAAGCCAAAATTTGCACCCATGTATATTTTCATACAAATATTTAGTCATGTGGCATACATGTATGGTACATATATATGTATGTTAAACGTGCATGAGTACGAGTATATGCATAAGTCATATTGGCATTCCACATAATTGGTCGTTATTCAAATAATATTGACAGCGAGCATTAATTTGGCTGCGTAATTAAAATCAGATATTCTCAACCAAAATGATGGTAAAATATTCGCACTGCTAATTCATGCGCAAAAATCCAATCGAACGAAAATGCATTTGAGACTAGAATTGCGTGCACATGGCATTAATATATGTGTATGTGTGCACCGACCAACTTGCGTCTAATTGTGGCCATAAATTGATCTATAGTGAATACTCATATGCAGCGCATATAAAGTTACGGTACATTTAACTGGGCCCATCGGTCATGCTCGTTCTGTGGACGGTTGTGCTTAGTTTGATTGCCGTTATTTTGTGACCTCGGTTGCGTATGTGCATTACGCAGTTATGGAAGAATGTGCAAATATATTTGGCGTGATGTCAGTTTAGCAAAACTCTAAGAGATCTTATTATACAAAGTAGTAGTTAATTATGGATGGTGGTATTCTTCGCGTAACTTAATGCATCTATCCTCGTTTTTCACTTGTAAAATAAAACTTCTCGAATCAATTAAACCTGATTTGACTGTTATTTTTTCATAATAGAGTTAGTTTCTCTTGGCCGTAAGTTCTGTACTCTTATCTTATTCTTAATGGTGAGTAATCACAACTGACAACTAACTATGCAAAGCAAGACGCAGTAAATCTTTAGATTTTCAAAAACTAGCGAGGCTTCCAATCGAGTACTAAACGGTAGGCAGTATCAAACATGTTGATTTTTTAGTATAAAGCCCAACACATTGCTGAATTACCGCGGGTTGTCAGAGTTTCCAAGACCGCAATTGTCTCGGGCTTACCCGCGTATATGATTTGATGATTTGAGATAACCGCACAATAAAGAGTCTAACGATGTTAAATCAGACGATCTAGGAGGCTACGCGAGATACTACCTAAGAATCTTTAAATGAATTGATTGCTTCGTTGGCTGCCCTTCCACCCCTACTTCTCATACAAGTGTATTGTGGGGTTTATTATCATAATGCAGCACTATATCTACTAACGTTAGTTAATTCGTTGGAAATCTTTACGACCATTCACATCAAAATCTTCTAATTCAGGTAGGAAGAAGTCGGTAAACATGGCTCTATAGCGTTCCCTATTGGCTGTTACATTATGACCGGCTTCATTTTGAAGAAGTGTTTACCAATAAGACTGGATCACAAATTTGAATTTGTTTTTTGTTCCACGGATACCACTATCCAATTTGTATGTGAAATGGCTCGCTCATTTCGAAAATCAATTAATTTTTTTTTTATGGATACGTTTTTGAGATATTTGCAATTTACCGTTACTCGACCAAAAAAAAAGATGTCTTCATTTAATCATGTATATCTCACTGACCAGTTGAGTAATCTTACTGCAAATTATAGAAAATAAAAGTGAATGAAATTTCCCAAAAATATTGTCTACTCCATTTTTCCATATGCCTTATTTTTTCTGAGAAATTTATAATCACTTCGTGTTTTTAAATTTTTTTATGAAAAATTAAAAAAAAAAAATTAACTTTGGCTAGGAAAAAATTTTAAAACAAAAATATTTTAAAGATCATCTGAATATAGGAAATCAAGTTGTAGTGAATTTTTAATGGAAAACGGGAGAAACGTTCTATCACAAGCGCAACTAAACGATTGGATTAGAGATTTGGAATTATCCAAGGAAAGAGCTGAGCTACATGCCTCTCGTATGCAAAAATCCCCCCATGTTTAAGTGACATATTATAGAAATCGTCACGAACCATTTACCAAACACTATACGAAGGAAGAGAATGTATACTATTGCAAAGACATTCCAGGATTATTCAAAGAGTTTGGTCAACCATATGATTCCGAGGAGTGGCGATTGTTCATAGACAGCAATAAACTGAGCTTGAAGGCCGTATAACGGCTGTCTCTTATACACATCTAGATGTGTATAAGAGACAGGCCTTCAGTGCCGTCTTCGCTGCGGCTTGAATG
>NW_017535557.1:4667-5904 GCF_001853355.1 Bactrocera latifrons | reverse complement strand
GCTCGTTCGCGGATTGCGCCCCTCGCGTCGGTTGGGCGGGAGGAGGGTTATCGTTGGGTATTATTAAAACAACTAACTTTTGAAATTTCAATACTTAATAAGGTGAATTGAGCCTGTTAGTTCTCAATTAATAAATGTTTTTAATCATTTGTGATTGACAATTAATTCGATTATGCATCAAATTACAAAACGTTTCATGAAATATATTTTAATTTCACATTTTCTTTGAATTTTATTGTTTTAAATTTCTATTAGCGATCTTGAACGGCGACAACAAATTAATCCGTTCACATATATTTTTGGTTTTATTTCAATCTGGCCGTTCCAGTCATATCAATTGCAAAACGCCAAAACCTACCCAATTCAGTCAACTGTCAAAGTTCGGTAGGTGAGCAAAAATTAAATAAATTTGTGAAAATTAAAGGTATTTGATGAAAGGTTTTATAATTTGAAGCATCATAGTATTATTTTCAATGGAAAATTTAAATAGTTTCTCCATATAATAAATAACCACTATATAGTAATTTTTAATCATACTAAATGTTGGTTGTTTTAATTTAAATGTCCAAAAATTATTATTTTGTCCAATCTGGCGATAATGGAAAATGTTATAAAAAACGCTAATTTTGAGGTGCTCTCACACTGGAACAAGTTGAACGTTCCGTTATTTCTGGTCCCGTGCTGACTGACTGCTCATCGCCCATCTAACTCTCCACCAAGCCTGTGCTGTGTGCTAACACATTCGCAACATGTTGCGTTAGGATGGCATGTGTTGCTGGGAGTGGCGTGGTTTTACCTCTGCGTATGCATGCTTGTTGTCATTTCATCTGCATGTCTGGTTTATCAATCTTCTTGCGTTTCTAGAAGTGGCGTGGTTTTACCGTTGCGCTGTGAACAATAGGGTGTACCTTCATGGGTCGTGTGGACAAAATTCTATATAGATATTTAGTTCTCACAACACATGTATACTATACAAATGTCACCAACAATAGTTAAAACTTTTATTTAAAATCTTTATATTTGTACATATATGTATATCAGAGACCTGCATTGAGTATGATCGATTCGGTTTGATCAGCCTCGCTCAAACCTGTCACAACTCAGCACAGCGGTTCGCTACAAATTTTCCGATCGWGTTTCGTGCTTAAAACGAAGGAGTCCGATCAATCGGTTTGATTGCTCTGCTTACTGATTCAAACTGATTTTTTCGTTCCGGTATGATGATTGGAAGTGATTG
>NW_017535557.1:3191-4307 GCF_001853355.1 Bactrocera latifrons | reverse complement strand
AATTTAAAAACAATAAGCTATCAACTGAACATGGTCCGAGCCTATTTCTTTTTTCAGTTATAATATTTCCAGCTAAAGAAAAAGAACGCTCAGCGGCTGCGCTGCTGGCAGAAATTTAATGAATTTGCAATGCTCTTTTTGTTAAAAATGGGTATTTCTTTTCATTATTTTGCCACCAGTCAATTAAATTAAAATGTTCATCCATTGCAACTTTTTCATTGTAGTACCTTTCAAATTCTTCCTCAGGCGTCTCTGCGGTTTGTGTGGAATTCCGTTTTATTAAATGCGGGGAAAAGAAAGTGTCGTTAGTTGTATTTCCTGCTGAAACTTGGATATTGGTATCTAAGATACTGTCTGAGTCAAATGAAAAATGCGTTGTCGATGAATGTGGCAAAGGTGTATTTGGACATGATGATTGATTTCTGTCAATATGCGAGTTTTGAAAAATAATTTTATGTCTTCTAAATCATTTGGCTGCATATTTAAAGCCGGGGGATATAAAAAATATGCAACTTTGTGCCACATACCGATATAAGGGATCCATATTTCACTAATATTATTTATTATATTTTCTTTTAACGTTAAAATTACCGGTATTTCATCGGCTGCCGGCTGACATAGATTTTTAATTGTTAAAATTGCTGGCAACACATAGCACAGTGAAGGTGCACTGCAAAGCTGTAGTTTTTTTAAAAACAATTTCAAAATTCTCACACATTTCAACTACCGCTTTGACAACAGTTATGTTGATATGTAACAATCGTAGGCTTTGTTCATTCTGCCTTAAAATGGTATTCATCTCTCCCCAATTGTCAATAATCGACTTGAGCATAAAATTTTAGAGAAGTGGTCAAGGAGATGCTGTATATTTGATTTTATTAAATATTTAACTAGTTTTCTGCACGATTCCAACACTTCTGTGAGTTCTTTGGTGGTAGAGAACGACTTGTCCAACACATTGTTAAACAAATGGCTGCTACAATTTAGTCTAGAATTATTTTGTAAGGCTTTTAAGATATTTGTTCCTCTGTCCGATACAAACGTAATTTTTTCAATATTCGAAATATCAAATTCATTGAATAAACTTTTAAGTTTTTTTAAGATGTTGTTGCCTGT
>NW_017535557.1:0-1761 GCF_001853355.1 Bactrocera latifrons | reverse complement strand
TCGATCGCACAAAATCAGTACGAAGCAAGCAACAGTGATTGGAACTGAATGTTCGCTTTGAGCTCGCTCACTTACCATCATTCATTTTTGTTGAAGCAAAGTTTTCCGTCACAAAAAATCCGAGTCAATGATCGGGTATGATTGAAAAAATTGTGATCGTTGCAGCTCTCTGATGTATATACTATGTATATATGCAGGAGTTGGAGTAATTCGTTGACCAAATTTACATACTTTCGACATTAAACTATAGTATAAGTGGGTTGTCTTTATATATCGGGACCATTATTAAAATCGGAATTTTTTCATCTTTCTTTATTATAGGCATACTAATAGCCCTGAAAAACGAGCAAAATTAATGCGCCTTAAGCAACGCTAATGTGCATTGAAATTTTATGATTACAGACTGCAGACTTGTGCATGTAGACAGCTTTAGTGAAATTTGTTTATTTACAAAAAAAAAAAGTTAAATAAAAACGAATAAGAGAAATTATTAATAGAATATTTTTTATTTTGGAAAATCAATATAAATTTAACGAAAAAAATTGTTTATTATTAACTACTTTCAAAGACAATAGAGTGAAATTAAAAGCAATAATTGATTGTAATACGAAAAAATGTGCAAAAAAGTTAAGAATATTGGAAAAATGGATAGCAAACTGTGCGTTGTTAATTTTACGCCATCTATAAATATTAAAATTTGTTTTTGTTAATATACTTGCACATAATTTAATTAGTAATATAAAACTGCTTACCTCTGATGCTGTAAACGCAAAGGAGGCGGTAGACTTCAAGCGACATCTGTCAAAAATAGAAAAAATCGGCCATTTTTGAGCAGTGTTGCCTACTCCAATTTGGTAAATTCAGCTAAATGCACGGAATTCTTGTGCATTACAAACTTGTATTAACGTGGGTCAAATGCGCAAGTTAATTTAAATAACGCCCGCTTATGCAACTTAGCACTGTCGTCTGTCAGGGCTATAAGATCCTTGTGAATGTTTTCATTTCGCATGTACCATAGTATCCACGTTATCGCTCTAAGTATTGATGACTGGTACCTGTGTATTATGTCAATATTAGTTGCACTAGTTGTACCTCACATATGAGCCATACATCCAAATCGGCTTTATCACCGCATTATATAGTAGAACTTTGTTGTTAAGGCTAAGTTAGAGTTTGTATTATAACGTGCAACATATATTTAATTGTGGACAGATATGGAATAAAGTTACCATGTCACAATTTGATGTTTCAGGTTTCCAATAACGGATCAATTTTCTATCAATCTTTCTGCATAACTGTCAAAAACTATATTTGCGGTACATTGTTGATCTGTATGTGGGAATTGAATGTTTCAATATGGAATATCTGTTCTCGAATTATCTTCGTTTCTGATTTCGTTTGTTATTATATTTAAGTGCTTTCTCATGGAAAGACAGGGTAGACAACTTATTGGCCGGCAAGAAGACGAGAGAGTTAAGTCTTTCTGCGGTTTATCTATCATGATAATCTGCGACATTTTCTATGAATATGGATAACATCCACAACTGAAAACTGTGTAAGTTAACACCCTAAACTCTAAAATTCAATATAAATTAATTCCGTTCCCAAGCTGACTAAACAAAACATAACTTTTATTACGAAATCGCCAACTCCACTGAAATTAGTGCACTTGCGGAAATGCACTTCCGCTGACGACCTTTTGCTTATCAGCAAGAAGTGACAACGCAGCTCAGGTGACAAAACTACAACAACATATAATAT
>NW_017535556.1:1932-3752 GCF_001853355.1 Bactrocera latifrons | reverse complement strand
TGCTAAAATATCCAGCGAAATTAAATTGCACATATTCGTGAACAGGTTTTTATTATTCAAAGTCCACGGCCTAACTATGTTACACAGGGGACCTTGAATAGAAAAAAAAACACATTTTTTTGGCAAACTTCGTTTTATTTTTTTTTTCAACATAGTTCCCCTCAAGAGCGATACACTGGTTATAGTGACCCTCCAACTTTTCGATACCACATTTATAATACAATTTGTCCTTTGCTTTGGATTCACCTCTTCATTCGACGAAAATTTCTTCGTAGCGAGTATTCTCAAAAAATCTGTCTTTGATTCTTTGCAAAAATAGGTGGGGTTCGGAGACCACTGCCACGCCCACAAATCACCCTTAATCGAACACAAATAAAAGGCCATAACTAAGCACTATATTAGGACATAGAACTGTAATTTAAGGGATTGCAGTGGCAAAGGGGCACCTGCGGACCAAAAATTTTGAAAAAGTCACAGCCACCCGTCCTCTAATAGGTTTAATACACATATCACCTAAACCACTAAAGCGCCAATGACCAAATTCGCACAAGACAAATCCTTTTAGCACCACTATATACACTGTAAAAATGGATGAAATCTCTCCGCATATAACGGTACGGTTAAAAACTACTGAAAGTGGGATAAATCAACAATTAAATACGTCAGAGACATAGAAATTTTATGATGGGCTTAGCAATGGCATAAATTTAGGTTAACTCCATATCCAGGACCCTCACAGTGCGAAAATATATGAAATAGGACTGCAACCATGCCTACTTAGATTAGATTAATATAACGATATGAAACTTAGCAAAAATAATGCCTTTAGAGTATGCCATCTTACGACCAAAAAATAGTTTAACGCTACGAGGATTGTTTTCTCTTAGGGTTGTTTTTTATTGAGGTGTAATGATGCCAAGCGCTGTTGTGGTGGTTGTGCACTTTACGAAAGCCATGAGCCATGATAAGGTGGTGAGTGAAGATCGGGAATAGCAAGGCCTCAAGTGTCCTCACTACTTTATGAAAGAAGTGATCGAACCCCAGGTTTCAGTAGTGGGACCACTCTTCCGAGTTTCCACACATCGGGTATTTGAAGAGTGGTTAATGACAGGTTGAGGACCTTGGTGAGATATTTTACTCCCGTCGAGCTTAGGTGCTTTAGCATCAGAATATTTTTATTCCATTAGAAGGACCAATGGATTTTTAGGACTTTGCTTTACTAATGACACCCGCACCTCCTCATCGGTGAAAGTATGTGGTGCGAATTGCTGACAAAAATAGATCGTGCACTTTTCCGWGTTCGAATAKACATGGCCATTGAATTGAGTTTCAACTCGGTCATCAYGYCCTTTGGCTACACTAAGTCTTGATCTTCACGCTATGCTTTGAGCCACTTTCAACTTATGTACACACTCTTGCATCCATCGCATAATATTTAAAGGTGAGAACGTGAGAGAGTAAAATCACTTAAACCATAAAATAATGATATAATGAGTGAAAGTCTTTACCATTTCATTCCACTAAAATTTAATTTTCACAAGGAACGTTCCAAAGGAAACATGGCTTAAAAAAACAGAACAAATTTTTTTTCCCGGCAAAATCAATTTATTTTGTTCAAAACAGTTTTCTTCTGCTTCAATACAGCTTTTTTCACGGTCAAAACGCAAGCCGAACGAGTGGTTTAGCTCGTTGGACGGTATGGTCGCCAGTATGGCGGTGCAAGCCTTTTGAATGGCCTCCACGTCTGCATAACGCTTTCCATTCATGGGCAAATGCATTTTTCCGAAAAGGAAGTGTCGAACGGGGCCATATCAGGAGAA
>NW_017535556.1:0-1407 GCF_001853355.1 Bactrocera latifrons | reverse complement strand
AGAAACATTATCGTAATTATTTGAATGATTATTCATAGTTTTGTTAGCACTTGTTTCGCGGGTCAATTCAAATTTTCACCCAAAAACCCAAAAACCTAAATTCTTTTGCCAAGCCACATTGAGTTTGACRTAAATCTCGCGCTCTTTGCATGCGCAAAACAAATGTGACTATGAGCAAAACAAACAACAACAACARCAAAATAATCGAAACAATCGCAATAAATGTCTGGCAAAATAAATAATCCGAAATGCATTGGAGGTAATGTGATGAATCTGTGAATGTGTTTCGTATCGCATCAAAGCAAAAAACGCAACAATAAAAACAAAAAMACAACGGCGGCAACATGCGCAGAAAAACTGTCAAATAACGGAATATAAGCGAAATAATGAACGAAAAACCATGAAAAAAATAATAAAAATTAGTTTGCACTGCAATAGCAATAGCAACAACAACAACTTACCTGGCGCTCACGAGCGACAAGCTGTGAATGCATGCATACATATACATAATGTGTGTGTGTGTGTGTGTTTGGCAGCGACGAGCGAGTGGCGAGCGAGAACTGCAGCACAGCCACCGCACTGCAACAGCCGCAACGGCCGCAGCAATGAAAAGCGGTTAACCACATGCAAAAATTTGCTCGACTATAAAATATGCGGCTTGCCAGCGCCCACACATACACACACACACACACACAGCGGCGCTTATATAAATACACTTATAATGGTAAATATGCTGCATGTGAGTCTGTGTGCGAGTGTTGTCTGTGTGTGTGTGTGTGTGTGTTTGTTGTTCACCAATTTGCTCGCGGGTGATTACAACGACGCATATAACGGTAAAAACAGTTGAAATAATAATATGTAACAACAACATAACCACAATAAAACAACAATATACCAACAACAGCGGCGAAAGGCAGCAAATGCAACAATGCAGCACCGTTACGTTGCGTGCAAAACGACAACAAATCGAAGAAAAATAAAATAAAAGTGGGAAAATACAAATGACAGAAACAACGGCAAATAAACAAAATGCAATTTGAGAGCTGGAGTTCTGAGTAGCTATATGTGTGTGTGTGTGAGAGTGTGTATGGGTGTGGTGCAGAAAAATTACACTAAACAAATACAAGAATGCGCCACCACTACATGTAAATATACAAACATATACGCATTCCCCATACACACACACACACACACACACACAAATAAATCAGCATACGAGCACAAGTGCAAATATATCACATCTGCGAAAAATATATTATATTTTATTTACGCATATTTACACAAGCGAAATGCCAGCGGAGGTGCGCCGAACAACACTCACACACACACAGGCAGACAGCAATCGTTCAGCGTGGCGTATGACTAACATTTATCGTATTTTTAATTTGATACGCATTTGTACACATA
>NW_017535555.1:1903-4768 GCF_001853355.1 Bactrocera latifrons | reverse complement strand
ACTTGGTATCGGCAGTGCGTAAAGAACTGGTCGCAGCATGCGATGCAACAATGCGTAGATCGTCACATCACAACAAGCGGCGGACTGTACATTGGTGGAATGAGGAAAATTTCACGCTGAGAAACCTTTGTTACTTAGCTAGGCGCCGTCTACCGCGTAACCAGGTTGAAACGAACGAAAATCGGCTGAGGCAAGAATCGGCTTACCTTATGTATGACGGAGTGCTCAGAAGAGAGCAACCCACAGACGTGAAACTAATAGCGTATGCGGATGATCTCATGGTGGTAGCAGTGGTCAAGAAATTAGCCGACCTGAGAAATAAATGTAATGAATGCTTAAATGRTCTACGCCAATGATTCTCTTTGTTGAGTCTGRAACTGACGGAGGACAAAACAGATGTTTTACTCATAAGCACTCAGAAGATAGAAGAACGAACAGAGCTCACCATAGGGGAGTACGAGATTACTTCACAGCCGCAACTGAAGTATCTGGGAGTAATATTGGGTTCCACATTAAAATTAAAAGAACACCTGGAGTATTTTTTCGGCAAAGCAAACAAAATATATAATGACTTATCGAGAATGATGACCAGTAGAGGCTGTGTGAGTTTCAGCCGGCGATTCTTAATAGCGAAAGCAATGAGTTCCGTAATACTGTATGCGGGCAATAATTTCAGTGCATATGCTTTCTACAATTCGTGTAATAAGTGTTTTCCGTAGTATATCAACCGACGCTACTGAAGCATTAGCCAGGATGCCACCCATTGACATCCAGGGAKATGAACTCGAGCGTTTTTATCATCTATCAGCGCATAAAACAGTATCGACAAGGACAGAGGAGGTAACCAAGAGCACTAAAATGTGGCAGGAGCGGTGGAGTACCTCATCCAAAGGGCGCTGGACCCATCGACTTAAACCGGACATCCACTCGTGGATAGCCGACATGGGGACCTAGATTCATCTGACCCAAATACTTAGTGGACATGGGTGCTTTAGAAGCTAGTCCGAACAGTCCGACGTGTACAGAGTATATAGACGACTCTGAACATGTATTATGTTATTGCCCTCGATTTTCGAATACAAGGGAAGCATTTACAATAACCATACTGAGACTTTTTCAACAGACGTCTGATGTCCGTCAGTCCACGCAATAGAGGAGACTTAAATGTCTTGTCCCTCCCACGAAGTGATACTTAACCGGTGTTTCTGTGGGAGAGTCTTGAGTTGGGAGTAGGTTAATACATTCGATATTATCGTACGGGTGCAGCAGCAAGCTACAAGAGTGGATAAAGAGAATTTGAGCAAAACGCTATACATACCCAAATAAATAAATTAATTTTGATAGCCTTCTTTAAGCACGACTGCAAACAAAGTATGAGAAAAGAAATATTTGAAAACATAAAATAAAAATTAAAAACAGAAACAAAATATACATACACCCAACTCTTTTTTTGGAAAAATTTTTTAACCTAGTCTGTTTCAAAATCCCTGTCTTGTAATTATGTTTGTTTTTACCATACTTAGCACCATTGCTGAAATSAACATAGAGTAACTATAACTGGGAAATATCCTTATTCGAAAAMTCTTACCTACACATTTTGTTCGCATGATATTTACATTGCTGAAATGGATATCTAAAACGATGATACCGACTTTAGTCCAATTCGTCGCAAACAATTGCTATTGCTATTCTTACATTTTACATGGTTTCTTTTCACACAGATTTGAAGTTACACGGTTGAAAAAAAAGGTTTTTGTAAAAAATTTGTTATATAATATGGTTTCAAAATCACTATCTTGTCATTATGTTTGTTTTTATAATTATGTAGCTATGTAGATATATATTCCTTATTTCTATTTTAACTTTTTTGTTCTTAATTCTGGATTAACAGATTTCTTTTGTTTTTTGCTTAATCTACCAATTTTTCACCTGTATGAATTATGTATTTTAAGTTTTAATGCTCAATAAAATGTCATATGAACATACAATTTGTATGCACATCTGAAATTTTATAGTTTTCAACATTTGTATACGGTTTTTAGAAGTAAATATAGTTCTTTCTTTCATCTTACACTTACACGACATGGAACGTGTCCCCCTTTTTACTATAGGAAACGCATCTTTTCTGAGGAACGTATTTACGGCGTAAAGAACGAGTTGGGTGGGTCCACAAAATAATAAATAAACAATATGATAAACAAAATGATAAAAAAAAATTTGAGAAAACTGGGAAAAACGTATAAACAGATCCAAGAAATCATGAAATGCTCTCCTCAAATGATATCTAATGCCTTAAATTATAGAAAAACAAATGAAACTCATGGACGAAACATCTACTGAAGACGATCGGAATATTGTACGCTACTGCAAACTTAATCCCTTTGCATCAGCCAGGATGATCCGTGACGAATTAAATTTGTCAGTTAGTACTGAAACTATTCGTAGAAGTTTGGTGCAGAACAAACAAACCGCTACTCAAAAAGAAACACGTGGAAGCTCGCATTCAATTTGCAAAAGAACATGGCTCCTGGCCCGTGGCTAAATATATTGTGGTCAGACGAATCCAAAGTTGAGTTATTTGGTAGTACAGGTTCTAGAAACTTTGTCCGGCGTCCTCCTAACTCAGAGTTTAATCCCCGGTTTACAACMAAAACATGGCGGAGCTAAAGTCAGGGTATGGGGTTGTTTTTCATATAKCGGTGTTGGTCCAATACACTTAATTGAAGGAATCATGGATCAAAGGACATATGTGAAAATATTATATGAGGTAATGTTACCATATGCCATTGATATGGGTTTATAAAAAGGATAATGACCCTAAACATACCAGCAAGTGCGCAAAAGAATGGTTTAGGGCCAACGGGG
>NW_017535555.1:0-1282 GCF_001853355.1 Bactrocera latifrons | reverse complement strand
CGATTTTTACCTATTCAAAAAAATGGATCAAAGAACCTGTATAAAATTTTGTGTGAAAAACGAAATTAAGTGTGCGGATGCATTCCGAATGTTGACTGTGGCATACGGAGAAGCTACTTTGGACCGAAGCAACGTTTATCGGTGGTACAAAATGTTCTCATAAGGCCGAGAAGATGTGACAAAAATTGGCTTTTGCACCACGATAACACCCCTGCTCACATATCGTTGCTTGTGCGCGACTTTCTTACCAAAAACAACACACTTATGATGCCGCAGCCACCGTATTCCCCAGATTTGGCCCCCTACGACTTTTTCTTGTTCCCTAAACTGAAGAGGGCCATGAAAGGACGACGTTACGCTTCTCATGAGGAGGCATCGAAGGAGGAGCTGAAGAAGATAAAAAAAATGATTTTTTGAAATGCTTCGAAGATTGGAAAAACCGTTGACACAAGTGTATAATATCTCATGAGGATTACTTTAAAGGGGACCAAATAGATATTCATGAATAAATAAATAATTTTTGAAAAAACACAAAATTCGCGATACTTTTTGAACACACATCGTACTTAATGCAAACATTTTTCATTTTTTTCCGAAAATATATAGTACACACATACCTCTAAACACTAACGTTAGAACGTATATTAAAAGCGCCGAAAATTTTTTGCGACCTAAACTGAAAATAAATACTGTTTTACCTAAAAAAATTCCAAGCAATATTCCATTATCTTATTGAAATCATTTACACTGAGAAAAAATGAATTATTTTTACATACATTAAACATACATAAAATTGAAATGGTGATTGACGACAAAAATTAAAACACACCTAAAAGAGCTACATGCTCAAAACAGGTTGCTCAAGATACTGCAGTGGATTTTCCAGCTCATAGATTTAAGAAAACTCTAAATTGTTATTAGCAAGAAAAAGCCAAAATCTCATGACGCCATAGTAGATTCTGACGATTCAGATCTACCAGAACATTTTAAATCCTCGAAATACGAAAATTGCTTAGATCAATTCGAAGAAACAAAAGATATGATCTCTGATCAATTAAAGCTAATAAAAGCAATTGTACCTACTCCACATCCAAGAGTAGAGCTGCCACAAATAGACACACAAAAAGGAAGTTGTAGCATCCACCTCGAGGTGCCCGCATGAAATATTTTATGGAGGTTATGAAGAATGGCCGTCCTTCTGGGGCATGTTTACAGACGTTTATATCAACCATCCGCAACTATAATATATTACCAATATTTATCATTTATATATTTATATACT
>NW_017535554.1:1946-5284 GCF_001853355.1 Bactrocera latifrons | reverse complement strand
TACTTTCTGGATTGAGGCATACACTAAAGCACTGTTGTGTGCTATAAGATTGTGCAGAGCGCTTCTTTCTACCCAAGTTAGTATGTATATGTAGTAGAAGGCAGACAAGTGAACATTAGAGCGGAATAATTTTCAGCGAGCAAAGAAATAGAAAAATTGCGTATGTGGGAAATGTTCTATGAATCATTCTAAACAAATCTGTCTAAGAGACTATAGGTCTAAACTGCTCTCCAGCCAACGATTTTTAAGGTCACCAGAGGTCCGGCAGTAAGTGGCCGTTACTCTTAAAAAAAGGTAATCGCTATACAAATGTGTATAGAAGTCTATACTACTCATCTCGCCAAATTACGCCTTGGAAACCACTCCCAATGAAAGGGAAACGAACGTCTGAGATACCTGATTTTGTGGTAAGAAAACCGATCCGCTCTAGTTTACATATCCAACACGCAAACGTGCAGTAAGATTCCTTTGAAATGCTGGTATTTAGCGCCAACAACCGAAGCACAAATCTTTTGACAGATTTACTGGCACAAACGGCGCTGACTATAGTGTATCTGCACAGCAGCTTTAAAAACTCTGACAGCTTACGCTGCTGCTAAATGCAGGCGTCAATTACGGACTGACAAAGAGCCTATGAACATCTTTTCCTCTCTAATTGTATAAATGCAGAAATTATTGAATTCTGCGTGAAGCTAAATACAAAAAAAATGTTGATTTGGTTAAGCGTAATATTGTTGTTGCGTTCCTTAAGTGCATAAATTTAAATTAGCCAATCATATTTAAATTTCTCTGCAAGTCTGATTTTGTAAGTGGCGGGAGAGCAATATAATAAGATGGGTGTGATTGCTGTTTGTTGTGTAAGTATTTAAAGTCAACGCAGTGGGCTTGTATTATAAGCCAGTGTGTTTCAATTTGGGCACAAAACGAACTATTTGTGTGAAAGCTTTCTTATTGCTTCCTTAGCAAACTTTCCAGATTGGTCTGTATTCGGGTTAAAGCGGGTGATCCTGCTTTAGTTCTTACATATGGAAAGATCGGCTTTTTTGGGAACCTTCATCACTGTGTTTGCTAACCATTCGTCCAGTAGTTATTGTTAGCGCTAAACTATTTCAAAAAGAGGTGCGAACACTGAGGGATACCTTCAACTACTTCGTAGAGAATAATGACATCACTTGACTCTATACCTGGTTTTGTTATTTATTAGCAGCTTTTGTTTTATCCAGGTTGGATGTATACGTTTCTAACAGAATATTTTACTTCACATTTATTTCAATATCCAAAGATGGCATCAATATTCGTCCAAAGTGCTGCTTCGTCATCATTATTCGCAAGTACTCTACATATACATAAAAAAAGTAATTTTAATTTTAAAAGAAGTAATTTTGYATCAATTGAGATAATCTCTCAGTAAAAGTTCAAGAATCTCTACAGTATGGTCATTACGCCATAACATTCCTCAACTCATTTTCCATATAATGTTATATGCTCTCTGAAAGCTGAAGTGTTCTGTATGTTCAATACAATGTTGTGCTGAATAAATGGTTCTCCTTAGTTTGATTGTCAAATGTCATAATTACAAGCCACTACTGACTTCTCCCTCTTACTTATTAACACACCGCTTACGCGGTTATGGCCAAGTTTAAAAGAGTGCGCTAGTCGTTCTTCCTTTTCACAATTTGGTGCTAATTGGAGATTCCGAGTGTAGCCAAGCCCTTCTTCACCTGACCTTTCCGACGAAGTAGCGGTCTTGCTCTTCCTCCGCTTCCAACGGGGGTCTCTTTATTCGTCGTCGTATATATTGTAAAGCTCATCGTTTTATCGACTGCGTAATTCGCCATTGCCGAAATGTAAAGGACATTAAATCTTCTGCCGAACATTTCTTTCGAAAACTTGTAGCGCCGAATTATCCGATGTCATCGTTCATGCTTCTGCACCATTTAGCAGAACAAGGATGATGATTGACTTGTAGAGTTTTGTTCGCCTAGGGAGACTTTACTTCTTAATTCTCTATTCCGAAGTAGCCAACAGGTTATTCTGCGTTTGATGATAGGAGATATTTCGTCTTGTCCTCGTTCACTACCATTTGCATCGCTTCTCTATCCAACCGGGGGAAAGCAGAACTATCCGCGTCTTGGCCCCTCGTGTAGAAGATTGTACTTTCTCTATTCAGCTCTGCAGCGTGATTTATTTTCTCTAGTAGTAGGTTGAAGATAGGTACAGCTCTTGGAAATTGTTCAAGATAAGAAAGCACATTCACGTTATCGGAAAAATTTACATACTCACGTTCATCAAAAGCCATCGTCTCAACAAAAGGTCCATTTCTGGATTAATGGTTTCGTCAACAAACACAATTCTCGCATCTCGAAACCATCAATGATGAGCGTTATAATCAGATGTTGCCTACAAGGCCTTAAATTACACATAGACGCAAAGTGTGCAAAGCTTGGCGACTTGTTAATTTCGAGAAATGACAAGAATCAAATAGCGGCCAAGACCATGCGATTTAACTCAGCTATAGTAATTTCTATGGTGTTATGTTAAGTCAAAGATTTACGTCAATCAACCAGCGGTATACGAAAGCTCGACGACATTATTCAGCTCCATTTAGGCGATATGCTGCACCGAATCAATGAAAATTAGCGTAGGTGTTATGCATTGTGTTCAAAACATAATGAAACTATATGACAAACAAAAAAAAAAAAATACCTGAACCCATTTTGTTCAGATTTGACTATTTTATTTCATTTTACCATCGTTCTTGTTTGTATACCTTATAGGTATTATATATCCAGAAAACAATAGCTTAGAACAGTTTCACATTATCATAAAATGTTTTATTACGTAAAGCTTAAATTTCACATGAAAATATTCTCGGTTTCGGGAATTTTGTACACATCTCCTTTCAGCATATGAGAACTCTTGCTTTGACACATTCACATTTCTTCTAAGGCAAGAACGACAGCCAGTTATCGCATGTGTAATATTTACCCTATGCCACTTGCTTTTAGAAACAAATACAACCTATACAGTAGTAGGAAAAGCTGTTACAAAAGACAATATGTCAGTAATGTTCCTCATCTTGCTTTATAATTCATTGGACGGTGGGTCTGTAATTAGTACTGGAAGTTACCGTGTTACATATAATTATGTAAGTAATAAAGACAACTAACGTTAAAGCGAAGTGTAAGTATATATATGCGTATGAATACCAAAATTTCAAACCCGATGAAAGAGCGGTATCTAAGTTTCCACAACGGTTTCACACCGATATACATATGTACACCTACAATGTGAATACTAAATCTTCATGTTGGTACTATAGAATATTGCGTGAATTT
>NW_017535554.1:0-1636 GCF_001853355.1 Bactrocera latifrons | reverse complement strand
ATGTTTGTTAATATTTGATTGTCTGTTTAAAAGTTCGTTAACCTAGCCTAAGGAGAAAGCATCTACATATGTACCGTTTAATGAAGAATTTTGTCTGATATGTTTCACACCGCCCTCTTACAAGTATATTTAACTATCGATTAAAATTAATTTAAATTTGAAAATTGACTGCTGCATTGGTCATCGTACCTTTGATTAAGACTTATACTCGTCTTAATTCTTCTTAATTGGCGTAGACACCGCATACGCGATTACAGCCGAGTTAACAACAGCGCGCCAGTCGTCTCTTCTTTTCGCTACGTGGCGCCAGTTGGATATTCCAAGCGTAGCCAGGTCTTTCTCCACCTGGTCCTTTCAATGGAGTGGCGGTCTTTCTCTTCTTCTGCTTCTCCCGGAGGGTACAGCGTCGAATACTTTCAGAGCTGGAGGCTTTTCGTCCATTCGGACACCATGACCTAGCCAGCGTAGCCGCTGTCTTTTAATTCGCTGAACTATGTCAATGTCGTCATATATCTCATATAGCTCATCGTTCCATTGAATGCGATATTAGCCGTGGCCAACGCGTAAAGGACCATAAATCTTTCGCAGAACTTTTCTCTTGAAAACTCGCAACATCCACTCATCAGTTGTTGACATCGTCCAAGCCTCTGCATCATATAGCAGGACGGGAACTATGAGTGACTTATCGAGTTTGGTTTTTGTTCGTCGAGAGAGGACCTTGCTTCTCAATTGCCTACTCAGCCAAGTYGCGAGTGGGACGACTGTTTGTTTGATGACGGGAGATATTTCGTCTTGTCCTTGTTCACTGCCAGACCCATTTGTTTTGCTTCCTTGTCCAGTCTGGAGAAAGCAGAACTAGCGGTGCGGGTGTTGAGGTCCCAAACCTAGCGCAGTACCCTCTGTAGTGGATATTTCGCCATCTCAGTTTTCTTAGTCTACCCAGAGGCTAATTGATCAAAGAACGGAAGCCGTGAACTGCTTGAGTCATATGTAAAAGAATAGTTTCTGGCCACTCCCAAGTGAATGGCGATCAGAGGACTTTCCTCACTTGCGTGAACTTCTACACATGACTCCATCCTGCTTATACTTGTAGTTGACTAAAATAGGATGAGCAACTGTAGCTTTTCAACAGTTTAAGTTAGAGGAATTATGACATAGACTCACGACATTTAGAATTATTTTTCCTGTTTCATCAGAAACTTATTATAATTTGATTTCGAAATCTGCAAAAAAAAAAAAAATTGCCGAATTAACGTTCTTTTCAGTCTTCGTTTTCTTAATATTTTTATAGTCGCCACAAATTAAACAACTGATACATGAAGAAGACTTCAAGGGTATTCGCGTGTTTTCAATATTTGATTATACGAAGTATTTAGATATATTATGAATAGTAGAATGCATTATATTAGATATAGATATACATGTTTGTAAAGGTATTTGAAGTAGTTGCTGAAGCAGTTGATGACACTTCAAATATTTGTTTAGACGGGCAATGTCCACAAACATTACAATACATATACATACGCGGATGTTAACACTGACAATAAAATTGAAACAATATGCACTTGTGGGCAAGTATGAGCGCAAATGCCACTTCCTCTGTTACCGTCGTTGTGGCGACTACTCCAAACTTAGT
>NW_017535553.1:519959-541744 GCF_001853355.1 Bactrocera latifrons | reverse complement strand
GGATATATTATAAATTCTTTGGATATTTGTGAACCCGTGTGCTCTACTGGATGTTTCAATGGTTAYTGCGTAGCTCCGGAGAAATGTGAATGTTTAGAAGGATTTGCAAAAACCGAAATAGGAATTTGTAAAGCGGTCTGCCTGAATGGCTGTCTGAACGGTCAGTGTGTTTCTCCGAATACATGTGAATGTCTTGCTGGTTATGTATTTAATAAAGAAAATGTTTGCGAACCAGTTTGTTCAATGGATTGTCAAAACGGTTCGTGTGTGGCGCCGGAGACATGCAAGTGTAACTTTGGTTTTGCGATGTCCCCGCTTAACAGTTGTGAACCTGTTTGTGATGGTGGTTGTGTTGACGGCGATTGCATTGCACCCGGAATTTGCAATGATAAACCCTTCGATTCGGTATTTAGCAGTAGTACTGGTGGCTCTATTCTAACAACAACGTTATTAGCGAGCACTTTTGATAGTGACGACGATAGCGATGATGACTATGGCGATAGCGGAGAAGGGAGAGACGGCAGCGAATCGTCTGGAGACAGCAGTGAGACAAATGCCTTTTTTGAAGCAAAGTATCATTGCAATCATCGTTGTATCCACGGAACTTGTCACGGGGAGAGCTGCGTGTGCAACGAAGGTTATGAGCTGCAGTTACAGGAAGACGAGGATATCTGTGTTGCCATCACACTTGGAAGTACTGGAGATCTGAAATCTTTTCGATTATATATCATACTCGGAGTGCTTTCCTTACCGCTAGCCCTGTTGGTGTTGTTGTTGATTTGTCGCCTCAGTTGTGAGAAGACGTACAATGTAGCGAAGAGAGGTAAGAACTGTTAAGCRGCTAAGCTCCACCGGTAAGCATATTCTGTGTTATTAACCGATACTTTTCCACTTACAGAAAACCAGATTGGACTGAAGAACATGTCGCGGAACGTGGACATTGTACGAGTGCCTTAGTAAGAAGTGCTTGCGGATTTGTTTATGTGTGTATATTACAACGTTAATTTTTTAAATGATCTTCATATTTGTAATTAAATAGTTTAGGTTAAGAAGCGTGAGAAAATAGTATTACAACTGCTATAAGTACCATAATATAAGTACAGTTACACTGTGTTAAATACAATTTTATAATCAGAAATGTCTTTGTCTTCTATATACTCAATTAAAGCACGCTAGAGGCAATATCAATCTGATCTCTTCGGTACTATGTATCTGTATCTAATTGCGGTACTCTTTAAACGAAAGACGCACATTTTTATGCCTTTAGAGTAAATTTATTTTCAAAAACAAATATTCTTAAAACTAAAAAGGGAATTTTATTGACATATCCGAAGCTATTTCAATGCAAATACACCATACACGAAAAGGTTCTTTGGTATCACATCTTCGATCARCTCTCCTCGCCATCCTGCACATTKAGGCCATCTTCTTCTCCCGCGCCTGGCATCACAATGCCGAACGTTGGGTTTTCTATCAACCGCACGCCGTGCTTCTCCCGGAAACGTCTGCGCTCATATTCACGATACACCAATATCAAAGCCAATCCACATAAGGCGATAAGTAAGAATGCCATTGTGCCGATAGTCCAGCGCGATACCGAGATGCCACTTTAATGTTAAACGTAAAAACATATATATATATATGATATAGATTGCCTCACTTACCTCAGCGCTATGTGTTCCTCCATAGCACCCAACCCGGAAACACATACGCCACGTCGCTCGTTGTATACCATACCTTCTATGCATTGACATATACCGTTTACATCGCATTTTCCATTCAAACAGTTCCATTCGTTACAATAGGCCACGCAGATCGGCAGATCGGTGTCATTGCTCAGCKTAAGACGATAACCGAGATCACAACTGCAAGCGTTCGGTCCAATACATYTGCCRTGACCGCAGTCTTGTTCACAACTCGGCGCACACTCTGTGCGRCTGCCATTGAGGAACTTATACCCTTCCAGGCAAACGCACTCATCCGGCCGCAGACACTCAGCATTAATGCAAGTCTCTTTGCAGATCGCCTGACAACGGTGCGGTTCGCTGGAGTTCGTCACATGGTAGCCATCGCTGCACTGGCACTTATTGGGCGCCACACACTTGCCATTCTCACACGACGGCCGACAATGTGCGACACAGTAATTGTGATGACGTGTCTCCGAATAGCCACTCCAGCATTCRCACATGTCCGGCTCCACACAATTACTATTGATRCACTGCGGCAGACAAATGGGATCGCAGATGTTGTTCGAACCTTTGCGTAAACGGAAACCCTCATAGCAACGGCATACACCGCCCGCCGCACAAATGCTGTTAATGCACTTCTGTGCACAATGCGGCTCACAACGTCCTGTCAACCATTTTTTCGTGTAACCTGCCTCGCATTGGCAAATACCCGGTGCAATGCAGTGTCCATGTCCGCARTCGAAATTACAAACTGGTTCGCATTCGTAGGACCGTTCCGAATTCGGCCGATAACCGCTGAAACAGCGACAGGTGTCCGGTGCGGTACATGTGCCATGAACGCAGGAGTGCTTACAGACCGGTATGCAGAGATAAAAGAGCAGCGATTGGTATCCCGGAAAGCAGCTGCACACACCTGGACTAACACATTCACCGTTCTTGCAACCACGCGGGCAGTGTGGTTCGCATTCTGTAAGTGAGCCGTTCTTAAGGATGTAGCCTTCGTTGCAGGTGCACGTATCGGGCGCGCTGCAGTRTCCATTGATRCAGTCCTTTGCGCAATTCGGCTGGCAAACATGCGGCTCCACCTGTGTATAACCCTGATGACACTCACAGTGGCCCGGTTCATCACAGAAACCATTCAGGCAGCCGCGTGCACAAGTTGGCTCGCACACGGTGCGCGAATCGTTGCGATAGATGTAACCCTCCAGACACGTGCACTGATTGGGCGCCGTGCAGTGTGCGTTCACGCATTTTTCCATGCAGTTGGGCACACAGGCAAGTCCGATTAAGTTATAGCTGCCCTCCTGGCATTTGCAAACGTTCGGTGCGATGCAATAGCCATTGGGGCAGCCACCTGGACAAACCGGTTCACACTTACCCAAGGTGCCCAGTCGTAACTCGTAACCGTTAAGGCAGTGACACTCATTGGGCGCTTTACAAACACCATTCTCACAGGGCTCTTCACAGATAGGCGTGCACACACCCAGCAACTCGTTRCGCTCATAGCCGAAATTGCACGTACATTTATATGAGGCATCACAACGGCCATTGGTGCAATCCGTCAAACACCGGGTCTCGCATTCTGTGACACTGCCATTGATGAAATTATAGCCCTCATTGCAGCTACACTTCTCCGGCTCAACGCATTGCCCATTGATGCAGGGCTCACTGCATTCCGGCTCACAGACGGTGCTATTCTTCARGTTGTTGTAGCCTTCGGCACAGAGGCATACATCAGGACGGACGCATTTACCTCCCTTACAGTCCACGCAGTTCGGCAGACAATCTCTATGTGCGAGAAGAGAGTTTTTRTTGTGTACAAAAAGGAATTCACTCCTTAAAAACTTACCCGGTTTTTGCGTTCCTAACATAACCTTCGCAGCAAACCTCTTCTGTGTCCGTGTACGTCTATAATCGGAGAAAATACGAGTTGGTAATAAAGATTTTGCATAATTTTTGTTTATTCATGCGTTCACCTCTTTGACTGTGCGTAGTACCAAGGGGTTCTGAGTCGGCGTACAATTTGTACACTTCACATCCACCGGATATTTGCGCATGGTCACAAGTGACACACGAGTTTTGGGCGTTCTGTGGTTGAMAAAAAGTGGGTATGAGTATTAATTTTTTTTAGATCTTACAGGGTTTCGAAAATAGCAGAAGAAACGCGTCGTAAAACAAGCTCAATTAAATCAAATAAACCCCAAGAGAACTACCTGTAAACAGTGCACTGAACAGATTACATTAAGTTAACTACGGTGTTTCCAACAKCCTAAAGGAGTCGTCAGAGGCCCTTTGAAATATCTACGTAAATGATATGGTTAACTAATGTCCGTCAGTATTTCCGTTTATATGTACATATAGAACTAGTGCTTCAGATATCGATCTGAAATTTCGGATCCGTCCTTTCCAAGCCAAAAAGWTGTTCATTACAGCTACAGCTACAAATTGACCGATCAAAGTTCTCGTAAGGAACCTTTAGAATTTCTGAAGTGTATAACTGCGCTGCAACCGAAGTTAACGTTTTTACTTTTTTCTTGATTATTTCTGTCATACAGGTCCACAATTAAATAATTAACGAATAGTATTCCAAAATTTATTGTTGAATATGATGTGGATTTCTTGGCGCGAGCCTTTAATTCGAAATTATAGTGACCGTCAGTATAGTGTTAATTGTATGTCGAAATAAGCTACTTTCGTTATTTAATTTTTATAATTTTATGTATGTATATAGTTACTCTTTGTTGAAGACAAACTTACGGCACTTTTACGACACATGCAGTTGCACAAGTTGCCAGCAGCAGAAGGCTTACAAGAAGCTGGTAATTCATATGAGGCCTCATTGTTTTCTTTCACTTAAMAGTAATGATCACAAGAGCCAAGAAATTACGTACGTTACGTTATTTGCACAGAAATAACACTAAATTGCACAAATCGCTGTGATCTCGTTGGTTCCAAGGCGATTTCCTTGCACTTGCTTGCTTGTTGAGCTGATCAACCGCCTTCCGCGTCGGCACTCGTCGCCGGAATGAACAAATCTGTTAAATTAAAGAAATTATTGATTGCCATTTGTAGGCGCACAGCACTGTTGGTAGGCTATCATTATCGGCTTATCTACGCGAAGAAGCGTCGCTTAAATAAAAGAGTGTTGTAAAAACAAAAAAGCGACAATCTGCTGCCGCAGAGGCCAATAGAGCGCAAAAATCAATGAACTCGGAAAACAACAGAGCAGTGCTCCTTTGACAACGCATACATATATCAAAAACATTTATAAAGTGACATGTGTAATATTGCTGTGTCTTCGACAGCGAAAATCGCAAGACAGTTATCGGTTTCATTGCAACTATTTTTACTATTAAGTATAAAGCTGCATAACTATTTTTGACTCATGGTAAGACTTTTATTTATTATATGGCACTTACCATCATATCGACACTTGACAGAGTCATCTTAACAATTTTCTGTTAAGCTTTATTGTGTCATAAGTGTGATAAATGCGAAGAGGTCAATGGCAGAACTCAAGGAAAGTGGAATTCTAGTTTAACCACACGATATCGGGAGGAGTTTGGCATTGAATATTCATTTGCTAACATAGATAAAGTGCTTGCAGGCATAATTGGAAGATGTTGTGGTATTTTTAGAAGAGTATGTATGCATTATATCAGCAAATGAAAGTGGYGATATGGCACTGGAAACTGCAAAGCAGAAGTTAGTGGCAAACGCAAATCACAGCAACACAGCTAAAGGTTTGAAAACATAAAGCATAGATTACAACTGTATTATTTATGATTAATAATTTATGAAATACTGATATTTTATGTATATAAAAATGGACGGTAGCACGCCCATTTAAAGTACCAAACCGCCTGCTGAAAAATGTTCTTTTATGTGTTTAAATATTTATTAAACTAAAAATTCGCTCTGAATKTCATGAAGCTGGGAGCCGCGTACTTTTTTTTCGAAAAATATTGCGCAGTCGAAAAAGTCTTTTCGTATTTGTAATTTGWCTTCAACTTATCAACGCCACTAAAAAAGTTGAGCTGTTAAGTGGCACTRCTATTGGGGACGAAATGGACGCTCTATTGCAGCCAATCGACTTGGATGAGTGCACMSACAYGTGTGATTGYYGGAAGGAAAGTTCTAGCGCTGATTGCTTCGAAATTTGTGGGTCAAAGGAAAGTAATTGCCTGGRACCRCAATTTTCTCGTTGCATAGAATCAGGCAAACGAATTGAATACAAAGRCTCTGTTGCACCGAAAATATAWACTTGCTACGAGCAYAGTTCTATTTACTCTCCGAAAACTGGCGGCGCTGTACAACCTTYACGCATGACTRTTGATGGCTTAATATTCGCTGCGTTCATGTTGGCTGTGTATGTTTGAGTATGAAGACAYCGTCATCGGCTMTGTATTARATCATAAATGAGTTAAAGCACACCAATCAATTATGTTAAGCTGTAATATCGACCTAACTTATATCATCAGCTGTGTTCAGGCTACACGTAAATGAATTTTATTTAAAAGTATTTTATTGTGTAACTATATTCTAAAGTAATTTGATATTTACAAAATATACAAATAAGGAAGGGCTAAGTTTGAGTGCAATCGAACATTTATACTCTTGCAACGTTTAAGAATCAAGCCAGGGAAATACGTTAAGGTATAAAACCAATCATACAGAGTAAAGTCAACCGGATGTTCGAAAATCCGGATATAAGTTATAACGGGGCTAGGTCAAGTTTTCGCTCAAACGTATCTAATTTAGGCATAAAGGTCCACTGTTAAGTGTAAAACAAGCTCTCTTATTTYCATTGASATAACTGACAYATTGGCCGATATATGSGGCACAAASCAACCCGGAATTTCGAAAAWCTTTATATTAGGTATACGTTAGCTAAAAAAAGCACTTGTCMGATTCAACTCATWTTTGACATAGAGTAAGAGAAGGAATATCCGTTAATTTCAGTTATACTTATCACACATTGACCGAAATTTTCGATCAAAAGTCAACTATGTGTCCCGGGGTCTAAATATTCGGCACCTAGGGGTTTGAACAGTTTTTRTTGGATTTAAMCAATTTATGRTCATAAGGAGGCACACASTAAAGACATTATTCATGCAAAGTTTTATCCCKTTATATTAATTGTTTCTTGGTTTGTATACTGGAGAGTAAGAGAATCAAGTGGAATTTAAAATAGTACGTTATGGGTAGTAGGCGTGGTTGTTTTCCGCTTTCGTCCATTTTCAATGTGACATAAAAATGTAAAAAGGATGCTAACTACTAAATTTTGTTCAAATTGATTGTTCGGGTTCTGAGACATGGGATTTCACCAAAAGTGCTCGGTGCCACGCTGAGCGTTCAATTTTCACATCGGGTCCCATAAAGCTCTCTTATACCATCTCGRTGGTAAAAATAATGTCCCTGGCGTAATTAATGATTTTTCACGGYTTTAGTAGTTTTTAACAGTATCGTTGAAAGGGGARTGARAGGGGTTCAACTCYGATTTTATCCATTTTCACACTGTCGGTAGAAGCCTTTATAAAATTTGTACTCACAAATTTAGTTGTTGTAGCTAGGAGATAAGGAGTGCGGGGCCACGCCCACTTTTCAAAAAAATTTTCCATTGGTCCCATTATGGCAATGGGCGCGGCAGTGGCCCGATATTTAGAATACAATGCAATTTTAATTAAATGGAAGGAACTGTGATGGTTTAAATAATCACAGTGCGAAATTGTTGTTGAATTTTATATAATGAACGAAAGCTGCTCACAGGAACCGGGTTGTGACGAAGTCTAACAAAAGGCCAATTGAATTATATGTCGACGCAGCGCAATGTATAACCGGGAACCAATGTTGTGCAGACCGATTGTTTAGAACGAATTGTGTCGAACGAATGCAAGCCCGGATGCGTGTAACAATGTATAACTAAGAATCGGACATCCCGTTGTCCGTCCTTTTTGTTGAATGGGTTGTTCAGGTGTGGGAAGTTGGGTTGGTGTTGTGTTATAGTGTCATCGGCGGTGGTGTATTGTATTGTCTCGCTAGGGTGCGCCATCATTTAAACAAAAAGTAACCGTTGAACATTTCCCGCATTCGTGACATTTTATTTATTTTTTGGGATCCCTGTAAATCGACCCGCCCTAATAWACATATTTTTTAAGTATACATATAAGTTTTATAAAAAGACGAGAACTACTTTTTCTGGGTGCCATTTATCACTTTTGGAAAAAAAAACATGTAAACAAGCGTCGATAATGCGCGAAGGCGAAGTGACTAAGAAGCTAGCTAAGCTAGTTTTAGTGTCACAAGATCAACATGAAATTAAATAGTTAATATAATAATACATTCAGAGCTTAATGCACAGTTAAAGCTCATAAAAAGGTAGGCTGCTACTACACCGCGGTATTATTTACAATATATAAACATAAGCGCATTTTGAACCCTAATGGATATTATCCATACTTAGAGAGCGTGTGTACACTTTACAAACTTAAAACTGTTATTGTGGACACCTAAGCATGGCCAAATGTTCAAAGAAGTTCATGAATGATTTCAAGCAAGYTCATGTTAGCGATCAAGCTAGAACTCAGGCAATATCAAGCTGGATCAACCGATTAGTCAACCTGGGACAAGTTAGGAGTCAAGCGAAGTCAAGCTAAGGATCAAACGAAGTCAAGATGGAGGTCAAAGGAGTAGCAGCCGTGCAAAAATCATGGCGCCAACCAACTAATAACCAGTCGGCTAAGTGTCAGCAAGCTGAGAGCTAACCTCATAGGGCATTGAGCAAAATATGGCTCTCCAAAATGTGCGGTTGGGTTTCGCCCACTAAAGATTTCCAACTCTCAAAACACATTTAACCACTTTTTGTAATTTATTTTATTTCGATATCTTCACTAATGTTTCATTCAGCTGAAGTATTAAAGTGTATACATTCTGTAAAAATKTATAGCGGTGTTATGTCGGAGGATGCATCGTTTTGCACTGTAACATACTGATGTCAAACAATTGTTATGGTCCAAGTTTAGTWAATATTGGTCGAGTACTTGTTCAGATTTGGATTGTTATGATACCTTACAATAGTGAATTACCGATAGTTTTCGATCATWACATATATGCGTTGGATGGACCTGGATATTGACAGGTAAGACCACTCACGATAGGCTAAATATCTCAAATCGCTTGAGATATATTGGCGGAGCAGTGCCTACCCTTTCAAAAAGGTATTTCTCATAGTTATATTACTGTGTTTAGACCCACCACCGATATGCTGGATATCTCTTTGCAATCAACAAACCAATCATATTTAAAATATAGCCAAGCAGCAATTACGCTGAAATTATCGCCATAAAGAAGAGACTGTAAAAGGAACGGATGGATAGACTAATATCCGGGAACTAATTTTCATCGTTTCGGTACACACATACGTATATAACACAAATGGTAAACATATCAATCTCGAATAATTCCATGTGTCACCAAAAATAATCCTTAGATGAACAAACATCTTTTATACTCTGTGTAGTATGGTGCGAGGGTATAAAAATTTTTCTAAACATCTTAGGATCCAAAATATTATAATCATTCCTCATGAATCATTGTTAGCTCTGCACTGTATTAGATTAGTATTATGAAATGGGCGCATACCACTGCCGTCAGCTAAGCAGACTTTTAAACATATGTACATATATGTACACTATACAAATATTATACAAATATTATCAACTAGCTTGGGCTTGCTTAAATCTCTATATGTGAGACGTTAGAATGTGATCAATGTAAAGTATGCACTAATGCGGAATTTTACAACATTCTCTTCTTATTGCCTTCTCATAAATAACGGGTGTTTCTTCAGACTTTTAGTTTGACAATTCTCGCTTCGAAGTTTTCTTTTTGACAGCCGTTAGTTGTTTTATATGYTTGCTTTTTCATAATGAATAGCSCGTAGCACCTTCRGTTAATGCTCCCAAAGCKWGATGGCCACGACTCCGATTTTCGYAAAAAATTTTGTTCARCGAWGAAACACACTTTTGSGTACGTTAATAAACAAAATTGTTGCATTTGGCGGGACAATAATCAACAAGCTATTTGCAAGAGACACTGTTAAATCCAAAAAACGCACTGTTTAGTGTGCTCTATGGACAAAGGGCATTACGGCTGCTCATAAGGTTTCAGTCCATTGAGAAGACTACAGAGCCAAGATTATACTTTTTCGTAACTGAATTGAAGAAAGTTGATTGATTGCATATCTTTGACTCAATATGATTAATTTACTAATTTTGTTGGTAAAATTGACTTTGAGGCAGATATTTCGGATWCCTAGCAAAGATATCCTTGTCGCTATCTTCGTATTTAGCTATTTCACTATTGACATGTATTGTAATATAGTTTCGAATACTTTCCTATATCAATAGTTTTCGTTTCCGCTAGAACTTAGCGCTGGCTTACATCATTTTAAGTTGGATATGGAATGAATGGTGTAATTCAATTCATGCTAGCGATAAAATTTTATATATTTTATATGTATGTTATACTCATACACATATTAATATGACACAATACAAATATAATTTCAACAAATTCAATTATGGAATTCAGAAAAGATTACATATTTGCGTTTTTAAGTTTCCCAAAGCATTACTTCAATCAATCGTTTTGTTTTAATTAAATTCAGTTCACTTTGTGAATTTGAGCTGATTTATTGCTGAACGAAACAAAGATAGATGAAGGAGCTTCAGAGCAGGATGCTTTTAAATATACTTATTTCGTTGAGTGTTCTTTTAACCGTCATAAATTTGACTACCAGTCAATGGTGCACCAAAATGCGAAGAGATAAAGCATATTATAATGAACCTAGRCAGTATATACAAACTTATTTAACTTTGAATTGGTTAGGACTCACTGTGCAAAGAACCAGATATGCAACCACTTTTGATTACAAAGTAAGTAAATATAATGTAATTCAATATTAACCGATGGAATGTATCATGGAAAGCACAGTGAAGTAAAATCAATAATATTTCATAAARTTTTGTAAATTTGAAATTAGTGAAAGACTGAAAAAAAAAAAACAATTGTGACGCAACTGACACAGTTTATTGGRAGCTTTTTGATGTGAGCCTCGAGCATTGTTATCCTGTGGCATTCAGTAAAAGAAGTAGGCAAAACGATATTGAGGGGCCTCGCACGTCAGTAGGGTCGAAAGCGAGCATCAAAGCTAAAAAATCCACATAACACAATACTTTTGCGAGGGAGGCCAYAGAGTCTGTTCAAAGAAGACTAACGGCTAAACAGCCGTTAAACATTGTATATATATGTATATACCATATATTCGTATATATGGTTTTTCATGATTTTTTTTTTTACTCATCATTGATTTTAAGAGACTTTCCATATGTAAACTATATAATAATTATAATTTCTTATACTTCTAGTATAAATATGTAACAAGAACTGAAAGGTATTGCTGTGCTGGTTACGTTATGAGGAACAACCAATGCGTGTCCGCTTGCGCGCCTAACTGCCCGGCCAACAGTCGRTGCACCGATGTCAACAAATGCACCTGCGATTATGGTTACACTTCCAASACGTCTATTCCTAGAGACATTATCTGCGAGCCGAAGTGCACTGCAGGCTGTCAGTCGCATAGTACTTGTACRCAACCCGAGACTTGCACATGCAATTCGGGATATGAAAGACGCTCGGATGGCATATGTGAACCTATCTGCCAGGAACGCTGTCCTGCATATGCCATTTGTACAGCGCCAGATACTTGTAKYTGCGTGGAGGGTTATAAATTCAATGAAGACTTAAAGGAATGTGTGCCAGAGTGCCAATACGGTTGCGGCTTGAATATGTACTGCCAATCGCCTAATCAATGCGCTTGTCGTACTGGCTATAAACTACATTCGAACGCCACAGGTGAAGTAGATGAGACCACCGTAAGCAGCGGCGAGTTGTGTTTTCCTGTCTGCAGTGTTGGCTGTCCCGCGAACAGTGAGTGCTTTGCGCCAGAGGAGTGCCGTTGTTYGGAGGGTTACACTACGYTGACCGCAGACGAAGAGACGCAGATGAGTAGTAGYGGCGAATGTGTGGCAGTGTGTGTAGATCAATGCCCACRGCATGCCAGTTGCGTTAGTCCTAATGTGTGCGAATGCGCGTCAGGTTACGAATTGCTTCATCCGCCCCAACAACGTCAATACTGTCAAGCACAATGCACGCAGAATTGCGAACTGAATGGAAAATGTGTGGCRCCGGACGTATGTGAATGCTTTCCCGGCTATGAGCATGTAAGCAGCACAAACGCCACCACAGATCCTCAAGAGCTCTACTGTCAACCGGTCTGCTCCAACGGTTGCGCGCATGGCGATTGCGTGGGACCCGAAATGTGCATCTGTCAGCCAGGCTACCTGATGGGYGCGCAAGGTGTGTGCGAACCCACTTGCACTAAGGGATGTCTGAATGGGCGCTGTGTTGACGTCGAAGTTTGCGCATGTAATGACGGCTATCAACTATCTGCAGACGATTCTGATAAATGCGAACCCATTTGTAGTAAACCTTGCATCAATGCAGACTGCGTTGCGCCGGAGCTGTGTCTCTGTCGAGAGAAGTATAAACCTATGGCTGGTGAGGGCATTTCTAACAAATGTACGCCCATGTGTTGGCCGGAGTGTGTAAATGGTGTTTGCATTGCGCCCGATCAGTGCAGCTGTAACGAAGGTTATGTGCGATCATCAAACACAACACAGCTGCACATCTGCGCGCCGTACTGCACAGGCTGCAAAGGTGGCYACTGCGCAGCACCAGCGAAATGCGTCTGTCCCGAGGGCGCGGAATTGTCAGTTATTGAAGACACATCCGAATGTACGGCCATCACTGCGAGTGATATGACCACAGTGGCTACAATAGACGATACTACAGCAAGTACAATTGAAACGACCACAGCAATATTTACCACCACTGAAAGCTTTGTGCGGCTCAACGCCACTAAGGAAGTTGAGCTATTGAGTGGCACTACTATTGGGGACGAAATGGACGCTCTATTGCAGCCAATCGACTTGGATGAGTGCACACACAYGTGTGATTGTTGGAAGGAAAGTTCTAGCGCTGATTGCTTCGAAATTTGTGGGTCAAAGGAAAGTAATTGCCTGGAACCGCAATTTTCTCGTTGCATAGAATCAGGCAAACGAATTGAATACAAAGGCTCTGTTGCACCGAAAATATATACTTGCTACGAGCACAGTTCTATTTACTCTCCGAAAACTGGCGGCGCTGTACAACCTTTACGCATGACTATTGATGGCTTAATATTCGCTGCGTTCATGTTGGCTRTGTATGTTTGAGTAGCAAGATATCGTCAGCGGCTTTATAGTAGATCATTAATGAGAAAATTTTAAAGTAATCATTTATGTTAAGACTGGGGCATATTATGATGTTACAGAAAGATCTCTTTTGCATATCGACAAGCTGAAAAATACACCTGTGTTTAAGCGTATGTATTTTTATTTATATGCACTTTATTAACAAGTATTATACCATATTGTGCACTTAYATTAACAGTAAATTGAAAAATTCTAAATAAAAAACTTAAAGGAGAATAAATTACAGTCCTTTCAACGTATTTTTAGTATTGATGATGCGTGGTAAATTCTGCTGTATTTGAATTGAAATTTTGGATTTTTTTTTTGACACCCGAAGCACAGCTCTCCCATCCCTGAATGCGTTGAAACTAATAATTAATATACAACATTTCCAACATACTTAAGCTCAAGCATTTTGCTATCTCATTATAAAAGCATTTTCAATTTTTTAGAAAGTATTTTATCAGATATAAGTTAATCATACGCACAGGCGKTCCTCCATAGCAATAAAAACAATAAAAAGTGCAAAATCGTACTTTTCAATATGCACTCTGCATACAGCGCTGATGTGSGCGATGTCAGCGGCACTACCGGCCGATAGCGAAGAACTTAGCATGCGCAAAAAGTTGAAGAATATAGTCTGCGGCAGCCAGGGTTGCCTTAGATTGCGGTTAAARTTAAAAAGTATTACAATGAATGAGTTTTGAAAATTATTTTTTATTGTATCTAAAAAATATTGCAATTTGTTGTAGTTGTAATTACTAACTTATTACTTATTTTATTACCAAAAGTAATAATATGTACTAAGCAGCGGTTTAGTGGAACAATATGTGACATGAATCGATGAATATGGCGGGCTGCAGAAAAATCGAGGTTTTCCAGCTAAAAATAAAAGCAATACAAATTTTCATTAAATTAAAAACAATAAACAAGAAAATACTTCGGTTGCACTGAGGCAATAATACCTTCATAAATACAGGAAATGTCTAACAAGAACTTATGAACTCTGATTATGAACAATTTCTTTGACATTTTACCATTGCCTTAGGCTTAGTGTATGCTCACCTTCCCACTTCCATTCGCATCAGAGACGATGAGCGAAGAGTAACATCAGCATTAGCACGACAAATATTCCGAGCGGGAAGATAACTGCATCTAAAGTTTGCCAACAATTTGGCGCCTGCTTGCTGGACACTTCAACGCTCTCATTTTCCTGCAGCGCTGCGATCGTGACATCGGCAAAAGCAGTAACTCCCTCGGTATAGTCAATCCGCGGCATTAAAATGTCGAATTCAGCTGCTAAGAGAGATTTATGTAATATTAGTGTTTGACTGAAAGCAGATTTATGAAGCTTAGTTTACATGCAATGCCTGCGTCTGATTTTTCACTAGTCTCGAAATGTCCAAGATCCGTTTCGAAATTGCCAACCTTTATCGCAACATGCATGTTGACAAACGCGGGATAGCAAATAAACGTTGCACTCAGMAAWAATAAKAATTCTTTAAAGTAGCGCATTTGAACTATCTTYTAAGCTTGTATTGGATTTCGCGTGCGTTGGCTGTCAGCAATTATGCGTTGCTCTTCAAGTCCTGCGGCATACTGAAGCTGCTTTTCTTTCAATTGTTGTAAATAATTCTCATTTCTCTTATGGTATTTATCTATAATATGCCTCCGGTCGTTTATCTTTTTTCTTGTCATTGGGTATGGTAGAAATGGGCGGTTCGCCTTTTCATTTCCATTCTCAACCAAATATATAGTAGTAAATAAAGGGTATTTTTTAGACGTGTAGTTTTCATTGAGACAATACTATTTTTAAATTTTGTGCCTTTAACAGTTATTACCAGATTTATACCCAGTTTTGTCTGCCATTTTATAATGAGAAAACTTACTCCAAAACAACGGCTGCGATTCGTGCAAATTTATTACTGAAATAATGATGAGATTCGGTTTGGTTTTCACAAGAAAAATGAAGCTCACGTTTGGTAGAACGGATTCGTTAGTACACAAATTTTCGTATTTGAATTTATGAATAATCTACAAGCCACTGTAGAGATAATGTTACATCCTCAATTCAATTGTCTTTCTTTGACAGGTCACGCGGGATTCGCGTCAAGCAGTCAAGTTATGTATTTGTCAGTATTGTTTGACAWTTCATCATGGAAATATTTACGCCTGAACAACATTTAAAAATCTCTCACCTTTTTTATTAAAATTCACGTTCCTTATAGAATGTATTTCACTCGCTCCGCTCTACTTATGATCGATATAACCGGCCTATTGAGCGCACTATTAAAAACCCATCCATCTTGAGACATAGCATTCATTATTGAATAAAATTCGACCGAATAGACGACATTCAGCATACAGCAAAGAAACTATAGCAGCCGTAGCTGAGAGTGTACACAAATACAGGTGGAAAGTCGATTCGATGCCGTTCGCGGCAACAACGCCGCTCAACTTTCCCAGGCAACATCGCTTGGCTGTATGGGTTCTTGAAAAGTTCCAAGAGCCAAGTTCTGTTCAGCGAGGGACCTACTTCKGGCTCAATGGGCATGTAAGTAAGCAAAATAGTCGCAAATAAAGAGCTGCCATTTCATCCAGAAAAAAAAAATCGTTTGTGATTCGATCGACCCATATTTCTATAAAAATGATGCCGATGAGAGCGTAACCGTCAATGGCGTCTCCTATCGCTCTAAGTTAACCGATTTTTGATGCCTTTGATCTCGGCGACATTTTGTTTCAACAAGATGGCGCCGCTTCCCACACATCGCATCAATCAATGGATTTATTGAGAAAACACTTCGGTGAGCAGATTATTTCATGTTTTTGGCCGGTCGATTCATCATCAAGACCATATCACATCACACCGTTAGATCTTTTCCTGTGAGGATACATAAAATCTAAAGCATGTGTAGATCGTTTCATTCGCCAGTTGTCAGTCGAAATTCTGGAACGAAAATTGAGCTCAACGGATGAGCCATCTGAGGCTACGTCTCTGACAACATTTGAAAGAGAAAATCTTCAAAATTAAATTACATTAGGTGCTTTATTGCTGACATATGACTATAATTACTGCAAAAAGACGCGGTTACGGTATTTTTACTTATTTTTGTTACAAATCATTATTATTATAATAATAATAAAATCGTCACAGAAATAATTATATCCGTAAAATATAAAATTCTTATTTATAGTATATAATTTTATATGATACGAATTTATTTAATGGCAACCTTTTTATAAATTCCTTTACTTAGAATTATATTTTATTTTTAATTGTCTCTAAGAAACATAAGCTATGAGTGCGTCAATATGTAGTGGCGAGCGTGTGTATTGTGAAGAAATGTGGCGGTTGATGCTCAAATAAATAAGTTGATTTGTTGAGCGAACTAAGCGAGAGAATAATCATTTCTAACAATTAAATTGTAAAGTGGACAATAATGTCTTGCTAATGCAAATCACTTGCGTGAGATAAATATAAAGGCGAGCAACACTAACAAAACCAAGGCCATTASTAGCGCACCAATCCAGATATATATATCTTCAATATCACCAACACTGTTCACATTCAAATTTTCTCCCCGATTAGTTGTATTTGTAGCTACACTGGTTGAAATAGTTTCAATGGTCGTCATATAATTGTATGAGTTCCCTGTAGTGTCAGTATCACCAATTATCGCTTTGTTGGTAGTTATCCTTGATGTAGTGCTGGCGGCCGTACTACTTGATGTGTCGGCAACTTCATCGACGCTATCGATCTCCTGATCCCCCACAAGCTCATTCGTTCGCACACACTTTGTTCGTTGCTCGTYAATGTACTGATATCCATTCCGGCATTCACATATCCGAAACGATAACCGAACTGCGTTTTTTGGGCAGTGRCTAAGGCAGTACTTAACGCCACCCAAAACTGCCTCCTGAGTACCGAAGCTGCAGTTGCAGACATTATTCTTGCATCTTGAGTTGTGCAGTTGTTCGGCTGTTACCGTTACCAATACGCAACTGATTACCAAAAAAGTGACAATTCCAATTTTGAGCAGCGCCAACATTTTTTTTTACGATTTTACAATTATAGCGAGAAAGGCATGTGCACAGCATGAAAATTGAAGAAAAACTGAGGCCAGCATTGGCATCGAATTATGAATAATTTARTAAAATTGTGTTCGCGCCGATTGATTTTGCACTAATTCTTATCACGCCTCGTGGCGCAATATTATAATATCGTAATGTTTTCTGTTTTTTATTCTTTGTGTGAATATGTGTGATTTGTATGAGCAATAATTATTTCAGTAAAATTACTAAGACTTCCCTCTATTGTATTTATGTATTTATCATTTGCCAGCAGGCTGCGCTCGGCGCTCGCAACTTCAGTGCTTTTATACCTTGAACAGGGTATATTAAGTTTGTCACGATAATTTTTCTAGTTTTGTTCAACTAACGGTTGTATGTATCACCAAACCGATTTCGAGCAAATTTAGTGGTTGGCATTCTTCTCACATTTTTATATYACTTACGGAAACTAGACGAAATCAGACAACAACCACGCCTACTTCTCATATGGCACAATTTTAAATTCCACTTGATAATTTTACTTTGCAGTACACATCAAGAAGCAATTAATATAACGGGATAAAACTTTGCACGAATAATGTCTTTAATGTGTGCCACCTTATGAGCAAAAATTGTTTAAATCCAATAATAACAGTTCCTGCCCATAGGTACCGAATATTTAGACCCCGGTACCTATAGTTGACCTTGGATCGAAAATGTCGGTCAATGTGTGATATATATAACTGAAATTACGAGATAATCCTTCTCTGACAATGGTTTGGCTGTACGTCGAAAATGGGTTGTATCGGACCACTACTTCTCTTAGCCCCCATATACTTAATATTAAAAATGTTCGAACTTCTAGGTGACTTTATGTTGCATATATCGGTTAATATATGAGTTATCCTAATCAAAAAAGAGAGCGTGTTTTACTAATTACAGTATATCTTTATGCATAAAATAGTCCTAATTGGGCGAAAACTTGACCTACCCCCATATAACTATTGAGAGGATTTTCGAACTCCATTTATCTTTGATCCCTATGATTAGTGATTGTATGTAAGGTCCCTTAATGAAACCCAGACACAATTTTTTGAGTATGTGGCATATTAAAAGTATGTGGGATGAGTAAAAATAGATAAAATCAGTTTGATACTACCCCCCACTCGCATATACTACATATAATTTCWTTTTTCTAACAAATCTAGTGCCGATTAGTTCGGTCAGTCTATGAGTTATATGTTATAAAATGTATAAATAAAATTCATTGGTTGACATTTTACAGTTTAAGTTATTTTCCTGGCATTGATTTCTCCATTGATTTCTCCTTCATTAGTTGTTGAGATTTCGATCAGAAATTTTGTATCCGTCCTTCCCCAGCCAAGAAGCTGTTCATGTATCAAAACCACCCATATCGCAATGAACGATCGGAAACAAGTGCTTGCTGAATTTTTTTGTATTTTGGAGGGTATTCTGTAGTTTTGGTGCAGTCAAAGTTAACGATTTTTCTTGTTTTCTTTTATTTTATTATATGGTAAAGCATAAAGTGGAAAAAGTACGCCTTTTCGTCAGAAGTCTTACTAATATGTCTTATAAATTATTAACTTTAATGAAAAACAGTTCAATTGCACAATAATTCGTTGTATACTCCTTCGTTTTCATCACACTGCGCTGCTGATTTTCGTTTCACTAAAACAAACACGGAATGAAATTGAAACTAAAGGTTATGCTTCGCTATTTCAAACATTTACCATTGCGTACGACTTCATTTGGCCGCCATATATACCAATACCAATAGGCGAATATTGCAAACGCCATTAAAGTTAGTAGTAGAGTAAACCAAATTAGAGATTCAAAATCCATTTCCGTACCTTACGGCTGAGTGAAAACCGGTCTCCATAGATGTGTATAAGAGACAGGAGTAAACCAAATTAGAGATTCAAAATCCATTTCCGTACCTTACGGCTGAGTGAAAACCGGTCTCCACAGACGACTTTTTGAAATTAGACTAATTCTCGTCACTTCTACTAGTTGTTTACATGCGAATAAACTGCAGCTGCTTATCACCATTCGAAAATTTGAAGGTCTCATCGAAACCATATACATAAAAGCCAGTTTTTTGAGCGATGCCTGAGCGATGTTTGAAATGAATAAACAAAGGCGTGCCTTAAAGGGAAAGCCTAATCGACTTCAACATAAACTCTGTGTACATAATTATATAAGCGCACATAGGGTAGCTTTCGGGTTAGTTACTTCGGCTTTAAAATAAACTAATTAATAAATTACCTATTTTCTTATCATTTTCCATAACGATTTTTATAATGTTAATAAAGCTAACATCTAACTCCAGTTCTTCTTAACGTTTACAAATTAGCCGAACTTCCCCAAAGCAAAGCAAGTCTCCCAACGGTTCTCTACACTATTCATATTTGCTTAGTCTGGGTTTACACACGAACTCTTTTGTTGCTTAATAAGCTGCTAAATATTATTTTTTTCTTTCTTTTACTTCATGATTTTCTTTAACAATATATAATAACATCCGGTTTTATGCAACAGCTACACATTTATACGAGCCTTTTTTACATGACTTCATTTATATGACTGTATAACTATTGCATTCGATTAACTTACATTATAAAACGATCCACAAGCATTAATGACCTGATGGCAAAATTAAAATTAAAAAAAATAAAAACAAAAAACAAAAAAAGCCTTTAAGTCTCATCTGAGAAATTGGTTTTTCGATGAACGTTTTCTTAATGTTTTTTTCGGCAACGTGAATTTGCGTAATAATTTTGGACAATCTTGGACAATTGGACACAATTCTCTAAACAAACATACTTCACATCATCCTCTTGATGGACACTTGTATACGTCTGTTACATCGTAAACATGACTCGAAAGTCCTCTAACGATACCGACGGTATATTTATTAAAAGCTATACCTATAGATTGCAGTGGAATTGTATATCTAAAATTGAATGTTCATAAAAAAGAGACCTTTCTAGGACAACATAAAGGAAAATTAAAAAGGCTTGAACTTAAAATGCCATAGAAAACTTTTTCCCTAAAAATGCAAACTGTTGGCCCTCATCTGAAAATATATCAAGCAATTTGGGTGTTGTAATTAATCAGGTTTAATCAGAATATTTCGTCAATGGAGAAGCGCTCTCACGAATGCTAGCAGATTATTGTTAGAGACATAAAAATGACCTTATGTAATCTGATATAAAAAATATTTAGTAAAATCATACATAATTATTTTTTTGTATTAAGCAATAATAAAACAGTAATTAGTAACCATAAAAATAATTTTTTTTTTTTTTGTATCTGGAGCATTGTAGATTAAGTTTGTAGCATGAAATTGGCGGGTGATGATGATGCGAAATAATTACTCAGTTTTAAGATATCGATCTCAAATTTTGCTCACGATCTCCGCCTTTAAAGTTATTKTATACAAGATTTGTCGGAACCTCTGATATCGGACTACTAAAATATCCCTGTACAAACTGATCGGTCAAAGTGAAGCTCTTGCATGGAAAATTTTCTTAAATKATATGTCTGGCGTGGACTATTTTCTAGGACGAACCTCCAATATATGAGGAAATTTCCCAAATCGAAACACTATCCCCTATAATTGCCATGCAAACTGAACGATCAAAATCAAGTTTTTATATAGAAAACTTTTTTACTTGACGAGATATCTTCATGAAATTCGGCACCTTTGCCAGTCGGAAGAAATTCGGAGTGCCCCACAGCTCGATAATCAAAGAATACTGTCAACATAACCTTGATTTTTCATCACGTTAAAAGTTTTTTCGGCTTCGGTTCACCTTTGCCACGATATTCGGCCGACGATCGTATCTTTCCGGGTTGCAAGCATAGATCTAAGACTCATCGCCAGTAATAATACGTTTCATGACATCCTGATAGTCGGACAGCATTATTTCACAGACCTTAACGCGAATATTTTGTGTTTTTGGAATCACTCGTGCATTAACTTTTCGTATTTCTTTCAAAATGGTTTTCACTGATCCTTCCAATATTCCAAGGATGCCAGTAAAATGTATGACTGTTAATCGTCGATTCTCAAACAGCAATTCCTATATTGACCATCAGTTGATGTCGATGGCCGTCGTAGACGTGGTTCGTCATCGACGCGTTCTCGACCGTCTTTGAATAATTGTACTGATTGAAAACACTTGATCGCGACAAACAATTATCACGGAAGGCCTTTTCCTTTTAGATGTGACACTTAGCACAGATGTCACTGACAGTCATACCAACATAGAAAAAAATATTTCGACGAATGGGTTTTCGCGCAAAATTTAACTTCGAAAGTCTTACTATTTTTTGCCCATAGTAGGACATATCTCAATTCACGAAGTTAACGTTTTTTAGTAATTTTTATACTCTCGCAACAAAGTTGCTAAAGAGAGTATTATAGGTTTGTTCACGTAACGGTTGTTTGTAAGTCCTAAAACTAAAAGAATCAGATATAGGGTTATATATATCAAAGTGATCAGGGTGAAATCCGGATGTCTGTCTGTCCGTCCGTCCGTGCAAGCTGTAACTTGAGTAAGAATTGAGATATCATGATGAAACTTGGTACACATAKTTCTAGGCTCCATAGGAAGGTTAAGTTCGAAGATGGGTAAATCGGCCCACTGCCACGCCCACAAAATGGCGGAAA
>NW_017535553.1:483118-519159 GCF_001853355.1 Bactrocera latifrons | reverse complement strand
GGTTCACAACCACGCCTGAAATCTCGATTATCACTTTATCATGCGAGAGTATAAAATGTTCGGTGACACCCGAACTTAGCCCTTCCTTACTTGTTTTTTATTATTATTTTCCACTAAAACTGTTTTTTTATTCCTATAACATGTGTTAAGGTTCTTTTTAACCAATGACTACTGTATTACAAAAAATTCCGATTGATAAGCGGCATATGCCCACAYATATTTTTGTGTATGTATTATGTATGCTTGCTTTACCACAAAGCGATAAGAACTATAATATTTATATCTGAGGAAATCCCAACTGAATATTTTAGTGATACATTTTAATACAGGGTGCGTACCGTACCGACAAACGATGCGATTGTACTTCCGCAGATTGTACTATAAAATTCTCAGAGTTTTTATAGATATGAAAAAATTAATTAAAATKATTTGGAATATGGAGATATTTCTAAATGGAGTTTCAACTAGAAGACCGACATGCCTAACATGTGAGATGAACCGCCCTAACTGAAGCTTAGTCCACAAGCATACAGGGTTTGTCCGGAAAGTGATAGGACCGAGTCGATTTAAATAGATTTAATAGAACCAATCGTTTCAATTATTTTAAAASTTTCAAAATAGGCTCCTTCTGCGTTGATGCAGCGCTGCCAGCGCGATTTYCAAGCATTGAAGGTCTCACGGAAGGCATTCTMTGRAACTTGGCGTTGACGGTTTGTCCAGGAGRAACAAATTCATGTTGGACGATGCCTTTGATGSCAAAAAAACCATGAGTATCGAGCACCACTCACAGGAACACGWCGCGCGAAAATGTTTGTCCTCACTCTCCAGGTGCTTCGCCCGCTACCGAATCTAGTCTATGTGCGCACGCTTTGAGGGACAGGTGCGGCGGAAAAGAAGCAATCATATTACTYTCCGGACAAACCCTGTATATCGCTTTCTATACGTGGGTATTCTCTGATTTCGCAGCATGCACAGAACGATCTGTAATTATCAGTTGAACTAACAGAAGCGCGGGAATGTTGATAATTCTGAAATCATAATAATATATTTACACACAAACGTACCACATAAATAATAACAAAGCAAAGTATATAATATGTATATTAAAGAAGCGAAATGCGCGAAAACAAACATGCGAAGATATGTGGCCTGATCAGTAGTGTACATCATTATTTCCTTTGGAATACTGAAAGCGGGCGGTTAATACACATCAAAGCGGGCGATTCCAAGCAACTAGTACCACATAGAACTGCTGGTATTTCACAATAAGGACTGCRGCGATGTTTCAATCGGTAGTAGCACACCTATCCGTCYCACAACCAATTCAACATGGAAGCAAAGTAAAGTTCTATGTGTTGATGATTTGTTGTTTGCTCAGCATAAAAGCCGCGACAGCGTTCACCATCACCGGCAGATATTGCCAGCGAAATGTTAGTGTGAAATATCAAGTACCAGTGCTGCATACGAATGAYCGCCAACATATACAGCGTASCGCAGATCTCAGTGATGTTTTGGAAACAGCAGAGCACAACACGCCCTTAGGCAACGTCACYGTAGCCAACGCCACCCAAAACTATCTCACATATGAACCGCGCGTACGCTGGGAAATCACCAAAGTGTGCTGTCCTGGCTACAGTCCACTGTTCTTCGGCTTTTGCGAACCCATCTGTGCTACTGGCTGCCCGCGCTACAGCCATTGTGCTACGCCCAATCAGTGTCATTGTTTGCCGGGTTACGAGGAGCATCATCCGAACAATAAGAAGCTGCATCAGCTGGATTGTCGGCCAGTCTGTGCTAAYGGCTGCCCGCGGCATAGTCAATGCGTGGCTCGAAATCGTTGTCATTGTAGTGAAGGCTTTCGGAATACCAACAAATGGTGGTTCCTGCCGTTGAAGTGCGAAGGCATAAAGTGCGCAGCGCCCGATCAGCGTTACGATGTCGCACAGCGCTTGTGCGTGAAGATAGAGATGAGTATGGAAGAATTGATGCGAAAGGTCGCTGAACGCTTAACAAAAGGTTTGACTAATGCTACGGTGTACGATAGTGGAGAGCAAAGTAGTGATGAAGARGCATCTAGTGAAGAGATGGATAATAAAATTGTGCCAGAGATTAATACGTAATGTACGTTTGTAGATTTAGACGTAGGTAGTTTCGAGAGTTTTAACCCCATAAGAAGGATGTCAAAATTTTTTTTATTAAAACTAAGCTTGTGTTTATATGTTCTAATGTAAATAAGAGGTTTAAGTAAAGCGAATAAATGTGGACTATAATATATATAGAAATATATTTACTACATGTTCTCATATAAAGGTAATAAATACCGTCATCTAAGAGAGTTTCATTCTCTGGTAGAACACCCASAGGTGATCTAGTAATCGATGCCCAGAGTATACTAAAATTATGGAGGGAATACTTTTCCAGCCTGCTGAATGGCAGTGAAAGCATAACACCAGGAGACTCCTCTTTTACTGGCGATGGGGTAGACGTTCCATTGTCCGACCATGAAGAAGTTCTAAAAGCAATTACCGCTCAGAAATACAAYAAAGCGGCKGGGGCCGATGGATTGCCGTCCGAGTTATTCAAGCACGGCTACGAGGAACTGGTAAGGAGCATGCATCAGTTTCTTTGTAGAATTTGGTCGCATAAAAGCATGCCCAGACCCAACAATCTGCGCCCACTACTGTGGGATAAGCCTTCTCAACATCGCATATAAGGTTCCACCGCCGCCGCCACCACCGAAGACATCAACCAGCTGGGCAGCGGCATCAGGGCCCGGACATTCCAAGTGAATGCCCTCAAATCGTTATCTTTATTTCGTTTGCTATGGTCATCAAAATAGGGGTCGGGGGTCTTTCATCCAGGCTGTTTTTTATATGATAGGTTCCAAACACAGCGGCCAATCCTCTGAAAGCGATGTTTCGAATCCTCACTTTAGCTCGCCTTCAAACGGACGTTCTTAGGCTGCCGAGGGGATACTTAGTCAAAGACCGTAAGATGACTCCATCCTCCAGGATTTAGCCAAATCAACAACTGACCAGATATTTACCATGCACCAAACTTTGTAAAAGTCCCGTGAAAAGAGAATCGACCGAAGTAAAGTCCTCTGTCGACGAACAAAGACCAAACTCTATAAGACACTCATCATTCCCGACCTAGGTTATGGTTCAGAGGCATAGACAATGACATGATAAGTCGATGGTACGAGTTTTCTAAAAGAAGAAACGATTGGCGCGCTGTTGTTAACTCGGCTATAACTGCGTAAGCGATGTCTACGCCATTAAAGAAGAAGAAGATCATTGAAACCACTATTGTGTGTACTAATCGCTGTGCAAAGAAGCAATCTAAAATCTATTCTTTTTCATTAGAATATGATATTTTCACTCGTAATAAGTCCGAAAATAAATACTACAAAAGGGGATTATAGTCTCAACTAATGATAATTTTCTTTAAATTCACCATAATTTTGAGTTGAAATAATTTTTATTAAATAAGGTGTTTATAATAGCACAAAATTGAAAGTAATTAAATTTCGACGGGAAGGCAGCTCTCAGAAAACACTTATCAAATCGTAATAATCCATGGAAAACCCATCCAGTCCAACAACAAGGAAGTTATTGTTACTTCATACAAAGTAGTGGATTATTTAAATACGGAGGGCATACAAAACAACAAAAATGTTGAAAATATGTTGCGGTTTTGTCTGGAAAATCCAGAATAATGGAGCACTTTGTACAATGTTGTATTTATTTCTTACGTATACAACATAAACAGGGTGCGTGTTATGACAGTTTGATTCACGATGTTTTTGTAAATAGCCGCTTTACTGGTTAGCTGAAGGATGGTGTTCCGAAGTGGAACCCTTTTTAGTGGTCTTATACCCATTTAAAGAGAGTTTTTGCACGGCACTTTGGGCGCGGGCGCTTCGTATAAAAACTTGCTATCGTCTTCAGCTCAGCCTGTTCAACATTTTCTATTTGTTTTAAAATATTTCACAGCACTGTATATTAACGTCTGATTGTRACTAGAAGCAAAATATAATATTTTAGTGGTTTATTATATTATACATTTATTTGCAATGAAAGATTTTTTTGACCACAACAAATTTTCGTTTTATATGCTTGAATTCAATCTTGAAGTTTTCAGTGCATATTGTGGATTTGAGCGAAACTATTGTAATACAAGTTGTGCTGAAGAGATTTTCAGCAATCACAAGGAATCCTAACTGTGTATTTTACCCAAATTTATTTCTTATTTTGAGATGCGTTTCGAAAATTTAATAACGCTGACGGCCAGCTTCATTTTATTCGGAAGTGTTTCGGCCGATTTGAGTTCAAATATCGAGAAACTGCGGAAAATTCGTAAAAATCAGATCTTGAATAGGTCGGAAGGACAAAATGATTACAACAAATATGAGACAAATGTTGCGGGAGAGGTCAGTTTTCACAACTTATGGTATAATTTAGTGTAAAATAAAATGATTATATGCTTGTCAGTGATCACAGAAATGAAAGAATTAAATAACATGTAGTGCTTAAGTATCGAGTATAGAGGAGAATCTCTCGTCAAATATAAATTTTTTTGCCCCGTATATAAGCCTTACACATTAACTTGTGAACGCAATTATTTTCGACATGAAAAACGTTAATTCGGTTGCATTGAAGCGCTTACAAATTAAAAAAAAAAAAAACTAACTAATAACTCGAACTCTTCATTTAGCAATAGAAGTCAAATGGCATACATATGCCCTGCCATTACTCGAAGYTTTTTGTAGATTATGGTGATTCGTATGCCAAATCTGCAGGACYATTTTCTCAATGTCTGGTTAGCAGCCACTTGTTAGTAAAGTTCTGGTAAACTTAACTAAGATTTCTTCTTTCGGTAAAGAGTCTCTTCTGACTAGAACTAGAACTGACAGATGCTATTAACCTAACTGAGAGAACAGCCTTAAATTTTTTAATTTTTCCATTGACATTTATTAKTATGAACATATTCAAAATTAAACCTCAAATACAATCCCCTGGATTCTTGTAGCAACGAAAATGTTTTCGCTCTTATGCGTAAATGAAATTTTCACTGTATGGAATAGTTTAKCATATGAATAATAGTACACAATGTATACCAKGGCAACGCGTGGCCAGATCCACTAGTATCCTTACAAGTTTTATGTGGCTTTCGATATTATATACCYATTTCACGATTTTAAATTGCTTTTACCTACTCACGGCTACCAATAGATTTTACGATTTCAAAATAAATAAATTCGCCGAAGCTATTGAACTCAGCCAAAGTTAAAATTTTTGCTTTATTTTATAACTAAACTCTCTTATTCGGTTTCAAGTTTTTCAGGTCTATAGTATGTAGTATAAATATACTATGTGTATGTAGTTTACATATTATTGTGGTGATAGTTTAACGTTAGGACGTTAACTCCGCCCAATGACAAAAAATAAAAACCCTAATTTGCGTCAATATTTAATAATAAATAACTACTATATTCCTTTCCTTTTGCTTTATATACGTACAGKTATGTGGAGAGGGCTATGAGGCAAGATTTTGCAACGAAACTGTATTTTCTTGTGWACCCGTGTGTCCTGCAGGCTGCGAAAATGGCACGTGCATCGCGCCGGGTATTTGCGATTGTGCGGAAGGCTACGAGTTGCGCAGTATTGCGGAAAAGACTGTATGTATACCGTTACATCTAAATAACGATGTGAGGCTAACAGAAGAACATGCATTAAGCAAACGGAACGCTGAGGCTACTGCTGATTTCAGTATGTGTTCCTGTCAATGCTGGAGATATGATTCCGAAAACTTCTGCATGAAACTTTGCGAGTCAGAAAATAATCAGTGTCTGGACCAGAAGTTCTCRGTTTGCCATGAGTCGAATCAATCTATAGTTTATAAAAAGGACAGTGCGAATTGGAAAGTATACCATTGTGCTGATAATGCGATGGATGCTAAAAATGCCGCTTATATTAAAAAGGCGCGTTGGATCATTACTATCGGCTGCATTTTTATTGGAATCATGTTGATCCCCATCGTTTATCTGTGTGTGCGTATATATCAAACTCGACATGAGACAGGTGGGTCGCTTAGTCGATGTAGTCAATTTTGTTATAGAAAATAAAATTTCATATAATATTTTGTTTTTCAGGTGCACATGATATYCCCATAAGCTTACTTATGAAGTTTTGAGATGACTTTTTGGCGGCGCGACGCRGAGTATATTATTTATAGCATAATGCAGTATTTAACGAGTTTAAAATATAAATAAAAATCATTGAAAACAACTACAACGTAACGAGATTAAATTTAACCCTTTAGTCCCTGAATACCAATTTCGCGTATGTAATCAAAATACTAGATTAGAATAACTATATTGCATCAACATATAACATTTCTTTTGAAATAATTTTAAAAAAATGTTTAGGGAACCCATGGGGTAAGGGGGAGTGTTGGTACATATGGGCACCAGTAGGGTTTTTATCTGGTACAAATATGTACCAACAGGTAAGAAGAAGCTAACAACTTTTTATATATTTTTTAGTGTTACTCATATATTTTGCAAATGTATTAGTTTATTTTGTATGATACAGCTTGAAATAATCTTTACACAACGGTACATTACATTCATCGCAAATCGTTTTGGTTCTTTTTTGGATTTTCATTACCGAACAACGAGTACAGCGTCTTCTAACGGCAAATTCTATAGGGAGATGTAATGCTGATCCATAAAGTTTTCTTTTCTTCCAAATTGGACCTCTTTTTGGTAATGGTAACTCAGTAGTATTTTTTCCTTCGGCAATCAATTCCTCGGCAAGATTCATCACATATGTTAGATAAGGAACTTTCTCATTCTTACACCTCAAGTCGTTGTAAATAATCCATGCGTTTGTTGTACACATCCCAAGGCGAGTATAAAACACTTTTTTCCACCACTTCGAGGACTTTCTGTCGTGATGGTAGAGACTTATGAATTGATCTGCGTGGTCAACTCCTCCCATTTTTTGCCGATAGAATGCAATTGCTTCCCGGCAGTCAATTTCCTCTGTTTGGCCTGTCTTATCCTTTTTTGAAATTTTAGTTACTTTAGGTTTATGACAACTACTCATTAATAAGACTTCCTTCGTATCTTGCCACTTCGTACACCAAAGTCCCGTGTCGGTGCATCTGAACTTCAATTCTCCTCGTTTGAGTTTTCCTGTTATTGATGGTACATTTTTGCGATTAGTCATGCAGGTGCCAACCGCCGCAAAATTGATAGTTTCCAGTAAATTTACACTGGTGAAAAAGCGATCAAGGCATAGAACAACGTCAGGAACTTTAATTGTTCCGACAAGTGTCTTAACAACTTTTTCTCCAAGAGTTAATGCATCGCTACTTACTTCTGTACCTTTACCAATGTACACATTGAGATCATATGTATATCCAGAATCGGCATCGCAACGAAGCTATAGTTTGATAACTCGTTTGATTGGTTTCATGGGCACCTATTACTTTAGAGAAGAACGTCCCTTGAACCTAGTCATACTCTCATCAATGCTCTGGAATGGACTATCTTGACGACATTTACTAAAGCTGTGTTTCCAACGGGAAATCAAGTCATCGACATAATATGATTTTGTGGCATCCGGTGGTTTATTTGGCTGGGAAAGGTAAAGCTTGGAAGTAAGGACCATAGATCTATCACGAGAAATACAGTTTTCTATTGTTCGATTTCCCATAGATTCTTTTTGACTCCAATAATGCTTTAGTCCAGGAAGCTTATTATATGACATGATAAGCATACATCCTATAATTTTTTGCATTTCATCCTTATCTGTTAGTTTTATCATTTTTTGTTGTTGCCCTTTACACTTGTTCAATAACTCAAGTCGTTGATTAGCGACTATATGTAAATATAAGGAATGCGGAAAGAGTTTATGGAAAATTTCCATTGCAGTGGATTGTTTTGATACATCACATACACTGGACCTTTGTAGTGGAATAGTTTTGGCAGGACGGAATGAATCGCTCGGTTCAAACCAATCAAAAATGCGATTGATGATATTAGGTTGAAAACATTCAGCTTCAGATTCTGTAGATGAATCCTCAGAAACATGCAATGGGTTTTTTGGCTGGCTGTGATGTTGACGACTCCTGAAAATCACTTTGAATATATTCAAACTCATTCTCATTTTCTGATGCAGTTTCTTCTTCACTATCTTCAAATGATGAATCTGTTTTATCTTCACTAGGATCATATTCGTCAGATGAACCCGCAGAAAAATCCGACAGACTTTCAACCACTTTCTCTTCGGAAATAAAACAAATGTTTACAATGTCACTTCTGATTCGCCCTTTTTTTACTAAAAATCACTTGTAATTACACATTCAGCTCCGATAACACGTGGGTAAGAGACAAACTGTAAAACTTACGCCTGCCATACTTTCAAAAATATTTAGAGTTACCGGCTGGTATAATTTTATACCGTTTTTAGAGCAATTTAAGACTTTAAGGGTATTTAAAATTGCGCTGGTAAATATGTGTACCACTCGGGACGAAAGGGTTAAGTGAAATTATTATAGGAGTAGGAGCGAGGAACACAGTTCAAAAAAACTAGAACTAGTAGAGTTTAATCAAATTTNTAGAACAACACCTGAGGAGTATTTCGAATTTTGTAACATCGTTTTTTCTTGTAATTAAATATTAATTTTAGAAGGTTATTATAATTGCATTGAACTTCTATCACAAATCAAGTAAATCAAATAATGTCTCCTTGAAATATGCAACGTTTTCTTGCTATATTTTACTTAAAATAATTCATGATTATTGAAGAAATACAGTGTGCCTAAATATGTGTTCTAGTAAGACACACGAACACAAAAAAAAAACTCTTAAGTGAATTTGTATGACAGCTATAGGTTATAGGGACTTCGTATGAATGATTTCTTCCGAGTTTRCACCACTGTCCCAGGAAAATACGGAATGCCTAACTTCGTGAAGATATAGCATCAAACGAAAAAGTTGTTCATACCAACGCTTGATTCCAATTCCCTGAGAGACCTTGCCAATATCTTAGCCAGTAATCCATAGTAAATTGCTTGAAATCTCGTTAAATAAAACAGTTGTCCAAGCAGTCACTTGATATCAAGTGTTCAGCTTGCATGGCTATAGTGGTCTGATATCATCAGGTCGTGTGCAAAATTTTAAATCCATATCTTAAAATATGTGGCGCTAGTTCGCATATATACGTACAGAAAAATGGATACACAAACAGACGGACACGACTCAGCCCATCGCGCTGATTATTAAAATTAATTAAATTTTACAGAGCCTGCGCCTTTCCTTCTATGTTCTACAAACATCGTTGCAAACATATTATACTCTATTCGGWGTATAAAATTGTGTTCTAGTTAAAAATAGTATAGCATTTTTTCAGGGGACTGAATCTCCAACTTTTTATRTACAGGGTTTGTCCGGGAAGTAATAAGACTGAGCCGATTTAAAAAAATTTGTTGAACTAATCGTTTCAATTATTTTAAAACCTTCCAAATTTTCTGCTTCTGCGTCGATCCAGCGCGATGTCCAAGCATTGAAGGCGTTACGAAAAGCATACACTTTTGAGCTGAGATGCATGCTGCTTGGATCCCCTCTGCCGTCTCAAAATGCTTGGCCTACTTCGGCCTTTTCAGGCAAGGAAACCACAAAAGTCCGGGGGTGCTGGGCGGAAGCGTTGGGATGCCGGCCTTGATTAAGAAGCTGTTAGCAAGAAAGAAGGTGTGAGACGGGGTGTTGTCGTGGTGCAACTTCCAATCRGCTGTGATGTCGGACCCGATGGACGCATCGTTTAAGTCCTTTGATGACTTCCACGTAAAACTTGGCGTTGACAGTTTGGCCAGAAGGAACGAATTCATGATGGACGATGCCTTTGATGAAGAGGCAATGCGGATCGTTTTCACTTTGGATTTGCTCATTCAAAACTCAGAACTCAAACTCAAACTTCAGAACTTCATCAAAAACATCTTCCCGGCGGTCAGGAGCCACCAAAGCACACCACTTCTTGCTAAAGCAACATCTTGGTAAGCCTGTTTAATCATATCAAACGTCTCTGTCGCAGATTTGCCAAGTTTCACACATAATTCGCGCGAAAATGTTTGTTCTGATTATCCAGGTCCTTGTAGACAACTGCCCAGCCGCTCGTTCGTTACTTAAGAACGCCCTCTACCGAATGCAGTCGGTGCGCGCACGCTCTGTAGTACATTCGAGGCGAAAGAAAATCAGTCATATTATTTTCCGGACAAACCCTGTATAACGCAATATCTTCTGCATTAGAAAATAATACTATGGCTTTCTCAATCAAAGWAAGGGATAATTTTAAGCCTAGCACTGAAGAAATTTTTGGTATGGCATAGAGTTCGGGCACAATTTATCACGAGGTTTAGAATTAATATTTTATATTTATTATAATAATTTTAACGTTTTTATAATTACTATCACAAGACAACTAAGTTTATCACACATATATCCACAAAACTAAAGGAAATATGCTAGCATGTTACTAAAACTAATTGGGCACACATTGTGTCGATCGTTCATGATATGTAAAGCCGGGATTGCAGATGCAGCGATTGTTGCTATAACAAATGCCATTGTCGCATTTCCTAAAAAGAAAAATTGGAATTATTGTGCTGGGAATATATGTACAGTGTATGCGTTGGTGCGGTACTCACTGATAACACTCGCGCTGGCACACACCATCCTTGAGTTCATAGCCCGGTGTACAGTAGCATACGTTCGGCTCACGGCACTCGCCACCCTCACCGCAATCCGGATCGCATGCTGCCACACAGCCATCATTTGTTAGTTGGTAACCCTTCGCACAGCCACACACCTCCGGTTCGGTGCAATTGTGACGCGGATTCATGCCACAGCCGTTGCTGCAAATGGGTCGACAAAATTTGCGGGTCTCATCCAACTTAAAGCCGGCGTCACACTGGCAGGTGCCATCAAGAAAGCAGCGTCCGTTCAGACAACCCAGCGGACAAGCGAAAACACAATCGCCATTATCGTTTGCGACGAAATTATCGAAGCATTCGCATACATTGGGCGCAATACAGCGTCCGTTTCGGCAATTCTCACACAGTGGCTGGCAGAGTGTATTGCCGCGCCAACGTAATGGCGCATAGCCAGCGCAGCAGACTAGAAGTTTTTGCTGTTGATTGCGTTGATCCAATTGAACGCGTTGCGCATAAGGATATTTGTTGATCAGCTCCACGCTGGAATGACATGACGGGGAATAATACGATTAATATTGTTACAAAATGTTATAGAAACGAAAGTTCGTTCGCTTTCGGGATTTCGAAAATTGACGAAATCTCGTCAATAGATGTCGTTGCAGTTCTATGTCTTCAGTTATACCATACCAGGTGGACTCTGATCGACCTGTCGTTTTGAAAGTTGATGAAATTATGGAAAATATTGACCAGGGCCATCACATAAGCAGCCATGACTTCGCTAAGGAACTTGACATTCGTCATCAAAATGTTTGGGACCATTTAAAGAAGTCTAGCTACAAAATGAAGCTCGATATTTGGGTACCACATGAATTTTCTGTGAAAAATTTATGGGACCGAATTAACATTTGCGATTCTTTGCTGAAACGAAATGAAATCAAATCATTTCTAAAGCGAATGGTAACAGGGAACGAAAAGTGTATTAAGTACGACAATAATGTGCGAAAAAGATCATGGTCTAAGCGTGGTGAAGCTCAGAAAATGGTCGCAAAGCCAGGATTGACGCCTCGAAAGGTTATGCTGAGTGTTTGGTCGGTTTGGAAAGAAATTATCCACTATGAGCTGYTCCAGCCTGGTCGAACGATTGATTCTACATTTTATTCTTAACAACTAATGAGATTRGAGCAAGCAATTGAAAAAACGACCAGAACTGATCAACGGAAAGGGACTTTGTCTTCTATCAAGACAACATCCTTGATGACTCGGTAAAAACTGGGAGAGCTTGGGTGGGAAGTTTTGATACATCCACATATACATGTATCACTGATGGGACTACAATTTGTTTCGGTCAATGCTGAACTCTCTTAATGGAGTAAAGTTGGTTTCAAGAGAAGCCGAAAATTACTTCGTCGCAGTTTTAGACTGATAATGTCTCTAGCGGAACTGACCTGAACAATTTTTTCGCAGTTTATATTATTACACTTAAACGGTAATCCATGTCAAATTTCGTGAAGATATCACGTTAAATGAGGAAGTTTCCCATGCAAGCATTTGATTCCGATCATTCAGTTTGTATGGCARCWATATGCTATAGTGGTCCGATATCGGCAGTTCCGACAAATGAGTAGCTTCTTGAAAAGAAAATTAAGTTTCACAACGATATCTTAAAAACTGAGAGAATAGTTCGTATATATACAGACAGACGGACGGATAGCATTCGGACATGGCTAAATCGACTCAGGTCAACATACTGATCATTTATATATACACTTTATGAGGTCTCCGACGCTTCCTTCTGGGTGTTAAAAACTTCGTGACAAACTTAATATACCCTGCTCTAGGTTGAAGTTTGATTAAAATACGAAAATACGAAAATATTTTTTCGACTACCCTATATATAATATGATTGGTGGTGATAGAGATCTAAATACGTATCAATCCTTAATTATATTTTAACTCATCATCATTCACAAAATGAGCATAAAATAATGCCAAACCCTTCCGATTTAATACCGAACACCATTGTCTATTGATTACATTATCGCCTAAAGCAAAACATGAAAGTTTCTAAGACTGGCCYAATCAAATCAACTCATGACCTTCARWTGWWWYSRGTAGTTSAAATGATTTCCAATAAAGTATTGACAGACACATAGTACTTACGGCACCCAAATATGACACTTGTTTTCTTCCGATGTCGCCTCGATGGGTAGCTGACTTCTSGTCTGCTTYTCTAGACGCTGTTTTTGTTTTCGCAATTGGCGGCGCGACAGCTGCTCTGCACCCTGTGTTGCCAACTGCCGATTACCATAGTAATAATTTAAATCATTCTCATTGAACTGTCTGCGTGCAGTATCCCTACCGCGATTGGTAGAGCGCTGATACGGCGACACATCATTTGATGCATCGTCCGCTTCACGGGAGTCAACAGTGTAACCACCGTAAGGCTGACGTTGCTGCCGATGATGATGCTGGCTTTCAGCATTGCCGACAATTACAACAAAGTGTAGACACAACAACACCAWGAAGCACAAACTGAATTGTTTACTAGTGAAAACTGTTGTCATGATGGCGTCAAATATATGAAACCTACATATGTATATGTAACTGATATGACACGTTTGATCACTTTCTTATTTTTGCTGGCTTATCTGCCTTAGTTCTGAGATTTGGCGTGCTTGAAATTTGCAATTTTCGATTTTGTTTTTCGCCAAAGAGTTTGCTTTGCACATATATTTTAAACTGTTATTTTTTTAATTTGATTTTTAAGATTATCTTGGTTTTTTTTTTGTTGTTATTTTTCGAAATAAGCCTTATTTTTTGGCTACTCGAGCACTCTAACTAAGTTTAACCGAATATTTTTGATTCCGCACTCAAAATGATTTGCTGTACTAGCGCTCCGTGCGAATAATCCATACTAAAAGTTAGTTGAGCAAATATTCTGCGAATCGGTGGGCGTGATAACTACAAACACTGAGCAATAGTGTTGCCACAGTTCGTCTTTGCCCCCATGTCCGTCGGTTAAGCATTTCTCTTCGCTCATTTCGTGGCGTTTGAACTTTTTGTTTTGTAGGAAGTACGCAAGCTGACGTTGGCCCTCTGAAAGGTCTTTCACAGCGTCGCTTATCAATATTGGCAGCCTATTTGTGTGTATGCGTTGCTGCTCGCATGTGTTATTAATGAGCTTTGTTGTTTTATATTTTTGTTTTCGTTTTTTACCCTTACTAGTGTTCAATCTCATAGCATTAGCATTGCAGTATTGGTGGAGACTTTCGAAAAAAAATAGAAGGTTTCCATCAAGCGATAATCATCTGAGTGAGTTTTTTTAATATTTAAATATTATATACATATGTATATAGTATTTTGTAGAATTATTTTATTTTTAGAAAACGAATATTAATAGAATTTGGCGTTTTATTCGTAAATTAGGGCGATGTTTATTTTATAAAATGGTAAGCTATATATGTATGTACACATATACATAGATACAAGGACGGGTAAAAAATATATATACTATATATATATACTATATATTTTTTTCACTTGGTACTCTGAAAAATAYCTGGCTCTGCTACCATAATAAAACACACCTTTTGGCTTAAATCATTTTTTATTCAACATAGTTTCCTTCAAGGATGATAGACTGTTTATAGCGATCCTTCAAGTTCCCAATAACATTTTGCTTCAAAATAGGCCTCAGTTTCGGCGATCATCTCTTCATTCAATGAATATTTCTTCCCAGTGAGCAATATTTTTTTGATCTAAGAATATAAAATAGTTTCTGAGGCCAGATCTGGAGAATGCGGTAGATGCGGAAGTAATTCGAAGCCCAGTTCATGGTTTTTTGTCATCGACACAGACTTGTGACACGGAACATTGGCTTGGTGAAACAACACTACCTTTTTTCMAATGGTCCAATAACGCTATGAAATAGTCGCTTTATTAGCAGGTTATTTCAAGGTAGTCAGTGCAAGTTATTCCTTGCGGCTTTCAAAATTCAGATGCCATAATCTTGTCAGCCGTTTGCTAATTTACCATGCTTTGGAGCAGGTTTTCATTCGGATGACTGCCGATAGAACTCCCGAGTGATATGATAGAGACATGTTGCTTTTATGGTGACACATCGGCTCCCACCGACTTTGTTCCTTTGTACTTAACCAAGACCGACATCCAAATGCKTCCGCAACCGCCCCACCCGGACWTTTTTTCTTCACCTRACTGAAAAGGCCRATGGAAGGCAAGGATTATGAGACGAACGAGGGGATTCAAGCAGCATGCGCCTCGGCTCTCAAATTTTGGAGAATATCTTCCCTAACGCCTTTTTTGCTTGGAAATCACTCTGGTAGCGCTGCATCGACGCAGAAGGAGCATGTTTAGAAAGTGTTTGTAGAATTGTAACGAYTGATTCAATAAATTTTTTTAAATCGACCTAGTCCTATTACTTTCCGGACAAACCTTGCATTTTATTTTAATTTTTGTTTGAACAACTCATAAACGCTTAGTTTAATCCAAAACAAACGAAATATTTTTTCAAGTAGACGAAAGCGATATATAGTATTTTTTTTATTTGAAAATAAATAGAAATCAAGATCTCATAACTGGAGAGGTTGCTTTTTCACCCACTCTAATAGACGTATATATATGTGAAATATTTGTTATTGTGACACAACCGAAAATTTATGAGAATAAAGTTCAGGTTGAAGTACAAGAAATAACAGTAATATACGACTCAGTGCGACGAGCCTGAATTGAGCACCTATTGAATACACACATATACCCAATTACATACGTGTTTACAGTTACCTATTCATTTAAAACAGTGCAATGGTCTTTCCTCTCGCGCAGCGACGAAGTGTCGAAAACCTTTGAGGACATTCACTTCTATTATTGACACAGTGCACTTTTTATCAATCTCACACAAAATTTTATAAATTGGCATTTCCAAAATTTCTTTATCACTAGCTGTACCGAATGCAAACCAGTTCACTCAATCAACCCAAACCGCAAAGACAACAATACTGTTGCTAAAAGTCATTAAATATTTGCAATTGCAGAACATTTTTGCGCAATGAAAGTCATATTCRTCCTTACGCTGTGGTAAGTACAGAAATAGAAACACATGTTGCGACTACTAAAGTGTTTATGGTACTCGTGTAGCCTGCTGTTGCACGACAGTATGTGCAGCGAGCGATGTCAGCACCAACACAAGGGCGGTAACGAGCGCTTCCCTAAGGACTTCTCTTTCGGCGTTTCGACTGCAGCTTACCAAATAGAAGGCGCTTGGAATGAGGATGGCAAAGGGCTCTCCATTTGGGATACATATACGCATACGCATCCGGAGCGTATACGGGATCGTACTAATGGTGATGTGGCGGCGGAATCTTACTATCGTTTTGAGCAAGATTTAGCGGCGCTGAAGAAACTCAAGGTATGTGAGATGTTTTGAAGAAAACACCATAGAAGTTTATCTATTAAATTAATAATAATTTTCATGCACGTTTTGCTGTGTTCAAGGTCAACTTCTATCGCTTTTCGTTCTCATGGCCCCGCCTGCTGCCCAACGCAGATACGACGGTGATAAATCAAAAGGGCATTGACTACTACAACATGATGATAGACAAGCTGTTGGCGAATAACATTGAACCCATGGTGACGATGTTTCACTGTGACCTCCCGGAGGCGCTCAACAATTTCGGCGGCTTCACCAATGCTATTATTATAAAATATTTCCGTTACTACGCTGAGTTTCTATTCGAAACTTTTGGCGATCGCGTCAAGAAATGGATCACTTTYAATGAACCYTTCGATTACTGCGTTTTGGGCTATGGCAAATCGTACTTTCCACCACTGGTGCATTCACCCGGTGTTGCCGACTACCTCTGCATGGATAATACATTGCGCGCTCATGCCGCCGCTTACCGCGCCTAYAGAGCGAACTATTTCCAGAGGCAAGGCGGTAAAATAGGCATTACAATAAGCAGTCGTTTCTATTACGCGCAGCATAAGAGTGGCGATGAAGACGTCGTTGAACGCGCCATGCAGTACTCGGTAAGTAAAAGGCATTAGAAAACAGATTTTGAAGCTTTGCGCTTTTTAGTSATACCACATCGGAGTTCCTACTTAAAATTGTACTATTGCAGCTTGGTTGGCTGGCCAATCCCATTTTCGGCAAGACTGGCAATTATCCTCAGCTCGTATTGGACGATATTAGAAACAATAGCTTAAGCGAAGGTTTATCCTGGTCGCGCTTGCCGCCGTTTAATGAATTCTGGTCTAAGGTCATTCGAGGTGCTGGCGACTTTYTGGGTCTCAATTACTACACTTCACGTTATGCTGCATTCACTAACACACCCGCCGGCGAGATACCCTCTTGGGAATACGACTCGCAACTTCAATATTCTGTTGATGAGAAGTGGAAGCAGGGCAACTCTAATTGGCTTTACTGTGTTCCGCAAGGACTCGAAGACATTCTAAAGTAAGTAGAGGGTAGAGTAGAGGGGTAACGAATTTACATATATAAATTTTCTAAAGAGGAGCTCTACCTTCTAGTAGCATTTTATTTYTCTTTTACATTGTTTCTTCTTACAATATTAAATATCATCTTTCGTAGATGGATCCGCGACCACTACGACAATGTTGAGGTCTTCATAACGGAAAATGGTTGGTCGGACTATGGCCAGTTAGAGGACACAGAACGCGTCGATTTCCTACAGGCTCACTTGCAAGCGGTGCTAAACGCCATTAATGATGGCTGCAAAGTCACACATTACTCACACTGGAGTTTAATTGATAATTTCGAGTGGAACATGGGCTATACGTAAGCCAAGCTAAAAACTTCTGCTTTACTTCTTTTGCTCACTTTTTGCTTTTCGGTTTGAATTTCAGCCAGAAGTACGGTCTCTATTATTTGAATATGACGAGCCCAAATAAGGATCGCATAGCCAAGAAGTCTGCACATTATTACAGAAGTGTGATCGATGGTAGAAAAATATTACATAACCTAAATTAAGTAAGAAAACCAAAGTATTCATTCTATACMATAACAAATTATATTATATGACTAAAAATAAATACCTCGTAGGCAACTCTTAAAAGAAGCAACTTTTTATAGAAATATCAAAATAATAACTAAAAAATAATGAAAGATCGTATGCACCAATTGTTAGGTTAGCGTAGGTCGTGAGATTGAGCCAAAATTGGAAAACACAAGTTGTCCTTTGTTTAACTAATAATCTCCTAAGAGATAGATCACCAGATACTTATCGATCGACGGTTAATATTAGTGACAGCAACTGTACTTTTGTTCGTCAAAGGCAACGGCGATATTTCATTCCCAGTTTGGAAAACCCTAAACAATAGAGAAGGAAGTGACAAGATGATTTCATCTCGCCTTCCTCCATTTAGCTTCGGAAAAATTTACTAGACAGTGTCCTGGCAGAACACCTATATTTGTCGCGAGATTAGYTAGCTAAGATTCAGCAGAGCGGAAACCGCTTACGTTTCACTCTGCGCCTGAAGGATCTCGTAGTCGCACAAGTTCTGGTTATTCACCACTGAGCTCACTTATGGTCCAACGTCCAACGCCAAAACGCAAGCAGACATCGAAGAAGCGCATCCACTCCAACCGTATGAAATCGGTCTTGCAGTTTTTAGAGACTCCGCTCTGTTTGGACATCCTAAGGGGTTTAATTTAGAAGAAGCTTGGAGCTATCGATAATGAGGTCAGAAACTCCTTAACTAGTTTTGAGCTCACAGTCAGGAGCCTAAGTGCATTGATAGCAATCACCCCCGCTCGAGAGATGCAACATTGGTCCGCTGGTCTGAAACTAGAGTCGATGAAAAGCTCCCTACAGAAGACTCCGTCGCCTACTTTTTCCCTTAATCCATCCATCCATCGATCCTTCTTTGSATGGAGCYCCTCATATGAGAAGTTTATATAGGTATAATGGCAGCCTTCCCGCTAAGCACCTACCAGCTATGGCTACAGATGGAACCAGTAGAATGGCATTGGTGCYATTGTTGGGGTAGTAATTGTGATCTCACGTATACCAATGTGGGCCTCTCTTCTAATAACGTTCCAACTGTTTAGCTAGTGTGGTTTTYCCAAGCGTCCTCTACCATGGCTTCTCATATACAACAATATAAAACACAAGATACATTTCTCACATTCTCCTCGATCTTGCTTTCCATAAAAACTTCCCCACGAGTACTTCACGTGGTCCACCGGTTGAAGAATATACATCAAAACGAAGGGAGAGTAACAACAGATTTATGTAGGCCCTAGTCAGTAAAACTAGCTCAGTGTCGGCATAGGCAATCAAGAACTTAGTATTACACTTAACTCATATAAGAGTTCAAGTATGTCCTACCGTGAGTGCCGCTTTCATTTTACATCATGGAAAAGTAGAAAATACGAAATAGTAAGCACTACTAACACTAGTTGAAAACCCATCAGAATCAGTTGAATCTCATTAAGAAAGGCTTATTGGTAATGCTAAGAGTATTGTATCTGTAGCAGAGGCCGACTTTGAGCAATTTAGCTAAATTTGTAAGCCTATCACACTAGATTCAAGATGATTGCTCTCAATCTCTTCTAGTCTATTGTCCATTCAAGTAAGCGCTGAGRCTAAATTTAATACTAAGTTGTGGTTTTGTTTCAGTGCGAAACAGTTGTTCAAGCGTCTCAGACATTCCCACGCGGTACATAGGCGTTTTTTAATATTGATTCTTCATTTGTTTTTCGTTTCTACTTTGTTTTGTGGAAATTATGTCACTTTTGCGCGCTTTAGCTGTCAACTCGCTCTTATCATTTGCGTTTCTGTTTTGCTTCGTGTACTGTGTACATTTTGAAAAATATTGGACAACAACAACCACMACCGTCAAGCCGTGGCACATACGCCAGCCGGGCCTATCACTGCCGCTGCCCCACAGTCACCCGTCTAAGTGTTCGCGTGAAGTGCCGTGAGTACGACAAGTAGACAAGTACACCACAAATCTTTGATTAATTTGAATTTTTTCTTATGTCGTCCCCCAATGTTCCAGCGCGGTATTCTTCCAGTTCGAGAAGGACGTGCAAGTGGTGGGCAAYAGYACAAACAGTATTTATTTCAATATCATAGAGGAGTGCTGCAAGGGTTATAAGCGCTACGACTTCGACTGGAACCGCTGCGTGCCGGATTGYGGCAACAAATGTCAGGCCAATGGATTTTGCTTGGATGGCGGCATTTGCAAATGTTTTGACGAATTCGTGCACAATCATCGCAATGTCTGCATACCGACTTGTCCGCTTGGCTGTCCACACGGTCAGTGTTACTTGAATGGCACTTGTATTTGCGATGCGGGCTACGAGTTGGATCCGACACGAAAGTAYTGCACGCCGCGCTGTGAGTCCAGTTGTGCACGCAATGAGATCTGCGTCGAGCCGAATAAGTGCGATTGTGCCGAGGGATATACGCGTGCGCTGCCACCCAGCACCATGGGCTGTCAGCCCATTTGCATACCGGATTGTGGTTTTGGGCATTGCGTGTCGCCAAATCAGTGCGAGTGCTTCCGTGGCTATCAAAAGCGCGAGAACCGCACCTCTTGTGAGAGTAACTGTTACATGTAAGTGCTGAGCTTAACTCTCAGAACCACTGCTCTAAAATGTATTACATACAGGCGCTGCGAAAATGGCTTCTGTGYGAATCACACCACYTGTATTTGTCAGAAYGGTTACCGCTACGACCRSAATACGAGCTCTTGCCTTCCCATTTGTAGCGAAGACTGCGAAAACGGCATTTGCATCTCGCCGGGCGTATGCCGCTGCTTCAATGGTTATGTGCGTCGCGGTCCAAAGTGCGATGGTGTATGCGAGGAGTAAGTTTGGTAAAATACTTCCCMATGTATACAGTATAAATTCAACTTTATTCACAGAGGCTGTGGCTTTTATGGCAAGTGCATAGCACCGAACGTTTGCGGTTGTTCTCTTATTGAGGGTCCCGTGCGCAACTTTCAACGCTGTGCACATGGAAATTGCAATTCCAAAGGTCGTTGTCGTTGCAAGGAGGGCTTCGTACGTTTCATCGATCAATGCATGGAGCCAGATAAGGTGACCACTTATGCATCTATGCGGCCCAGCCGACTGAATCAGACACTGTTGCTAGAGTTCAATATGCTGATCGGCAGACATTTCATGTTTCCTTTTCAAATTCCGCTCATTTATTGAGAGCGATACTTTGTACTTTGGGTTTATGTAAAATATARAATTTATAGCTACTTCCTTATTCTAAATTCAAATTATTTAGAATTCTATGATAATATTCAAAGATTTGGGACGGGGGCGATTAAATGATATCTTTTTTGATGTTTTAAGACACTTCGTGTATATTTTCTCGGAATTTCAATTGCTGGGTTAGGTCACTTATAGTCGGTCAGCAGATCCTCATAGATCAACGAAGCCTTGTGAGCTTACCAAAAATTTATATAGACTATTAATGATATGTCTATATTTCAAACTCATTCTGGCAAAAGCCGGGCAGTAGAGTCTTAACTATTCAAACTTGCATTCCTCCATGAGGCTTTGCCAAAGATATTGAACAGCGTTTTGTCAGTACCCTTCCTATTGCGGAGAGATTGACATAGCTGCGAGCAAATCAATCAGAAGACATCTTACAGTTAACTCTGGGYCAAACAACTCTTTGTTATGGTGRTTGACCAGCGCTTGCCGAGCTTACTGAACATCCATACGTTCAGCGCTGGAAGGTAAAAGGGCATAGATTGCGAATCGATTTGCCTCCAATCGGATGAAATGGAAGTAAGAGTGCCCGAAACGAAAACCTGCTTAATTTAATTTGCATTTATGGGTGATCCATTTCTGTGGTGGCTATTTTTAGATATCCTTGGATGAGGTTCTAAACGACGTTTAGGAACTTTCTTTATCAAAAGAGCTTCATCGTCAGCAAACGCAACTACCTGGCAGTCTTGTTTCTCAAGTTCCTTCAAATGATCATTCAACACTTTGTGCCAGAACAGCGGTAAAACGACGCCACTTTCCGCTTTTCCTCTATTTTCTATCCGACTTGTCCATGCACTTCTTCACTCCACTRCATCCGATTTGTCGCAAAAAGAACTATAGATGTGAGTTTTATCAAACTTGCTAAGACCTCCAATAATCGCCACCGACCATACGTTGTGGAAGGCCGCCTCGATATCATGGAAGGTACCCACAATATAGTCTTTATATGTAAGGGATCGATGCTGTCATGACACTACTGCCTTTGTTGCAGGCATACTCAGCAGTAGTAATTCATRAATCATTCTAGCAAATGGAAACAAAGCGAGATTGATAGGCTTCATTAGCAGTGACCTAAACGCTTTTATCGGCCTTCGGGACTAACCACCCCAACCTGCCTCTAAACTGGTGAAATGTGACTTATCTGACGCTGGTCACTTAATGATTTTTAATGTTTTTAAGGTTATGTTCTCTGACGTTCCTTTGTTCTGTTAGCTCTTTGATATACTTCACGTGCCCATTGTCTCTTTGAATCTTCGAAAGAGGTAATAATAAAAAAAAAAATAATATTTAAACAGCAGTATAACATTGCTTACGAAAGATACTCAAAACCCATTCAAAAATTGTCATAACTGTTTGATGTTGTACAAAAGTTTTTCAACTTGTCTGTGGATACCTTACTCGTTCAGGAAACGCAACCAACTATGCAGTAGTAAAGTTAATATAAATTTAAACTCTCGCCTACTTTTAGGCGTCAGATCGCAAATAAGTAATTTGCTGTTCAAAAAGTGGATTTTTAGGCACGCCTATAAGGTAGGCACTAGTATTGGTGGATGATAGTGCATTTCAATTATAAACACACATATTTATATAAGGAACTATAAAGTATAATTTTTAAGCTACACACACATACGTAAAATGTGCATACGTGAGCAACGAATGACAATAAAAAATTGCTGCTTTTAATTCTAATATCAGTGCCATGAACTTTCGTATCACTTAACTCATGCAAATTGGGTTAGTTGGGTTAGCAGCTAGATTATGCTCAATCTATATAATTTGTAGCCGCCTATGCGTTCTCTCACGCAAACTGCTCTCCACTTTTGTAGCAAACACAGTGCGGAAAAGCTAATATAGAAATTTGTATCAGCTGCTGTCTTATCAGCGCCATAACCAGCGCCATATGTGGACTTTCTTTGCGTTAAGAGTATAAACAATAAGAATTATGCGAAGAAAGCCTGAGAACTGTCGGAACAAAGCATAAGTAGAGAAAGATACAGTAAGCTGCAAAGTGAACTCKGAAGAAAACTGTGGGGAAAAGCGTTTGAGGAGCAGACAACAACGGGCAACCGCGCGACGGCGTTAGTTCTGAAAAGAAAGCCACGCGCTGCGGTTTAGTAAGAGATAATCATATTCATAGAAAAAAAAATTTTTTTCTTATTATTATAGTATTTATTAGAAATTTTAACTCATCAGCTATGAACTTTAATGTGCTTGCATTGCTGGTGATGCTCTACACAACACTGCTGACGAATGTGGTGAATGGCCAATTCTGGAGGTTAAACAGTCCAAGTGACCGCGATAATTTTATTTTGGAAACCAAATCGGTTATGGCCTCCGGCATATGCTACAAGGAAGTGCTGTGAGTGAAGATCAATTGTAATTATTAACTGACAAAAGCGTTATACTGTTGTTGGCTGATAACAGTTTAGTTTAATAAATAAAAAGTTGCCATTTAACTAAAAAAAATCACAGGCATTTTTGTTAATTAAAATATTTATACATGCAGTGGCGAAGCTAGCGAGCCCACCTTGAAGCTGCAAACGATCTCCTATTGCTGYCCTGGCTATCGGCGCGACTTGCAGTCCTCGGCAATGCATTGCGAGCCCATCTGTTCGGAGGATTGYACGAACGGCATTTGCACGGCGCCGGATGTTTGCGAGTGTTATCCGGGCTACACACGCGCCGGCGGTCGCTGTGAGGAACTGTGAAGTGAGATGACAGATATTTTTAAGTATTAAACTTAGAATAGAGACAGACACTAGAAGCCGCAAGAATATTGAGATTTTATTATGTAAAGGCACGAATTACATACAATTGCATTATAGAAAGACTTCTCGAGTCGAATGTTGTATACTATTTGATCTTTTAAGGGTTGCATAGTGTTAAAGTAAAAGCAAATCATAATTTCAATAAAGTTCTGTAAAAATTTAATACAATTTTATACAAATTAAATACTTTTAAAGCAATAAAATGTTGCTAATAGCTGTAACACTGTACAAACATTTTGTCAGAACCCTTAAAATTAATGGCTTTTTATTTTTTAATTAGATTCTTTTTAATTTTGCCTTTGAATATGACTCGAACTGGTCCATTGCAATTGCCCACGCAAGAAAAGGAAAAAAAAAATGTTTAGGTGAACATCTTGCAGGAAATGGTCGAGGGGTCTACTTCATCCCGAACATAAGTATTTGAGTGGCGCAATACCTTCAGTGAAGGTCGTTAAGTCATCGAAAACTTGCCTCATGCGAGTCGTCCATCTCTCTATGTTCTCCGTTAATGACGATAACATCGAAATAGCTAAGGAAACATTACATGAAAACCATCATTTTGGCATCGGAGTGATAATAAAGATTCTCAATAACGTTAATGAATCAACTTGCCCATATCTTGGTTAATGTTTTGGATATAAAACGGATCGAATAGAGACTTGTACGAAAAGTCTCGGTTTTATGGATATGACGCCGGAATCGTCTAGCAATGGTGCTCCAAGCATAATCTGTGAACGAAAAAAGCACATAAATGGCGGTAAGAAACAAAAGCGATGTTCCTCGTTGTCTTTAATTACCGCGGTGTCAGCAAGAATTTGTGGCGCAGGATCCAACGAACAATAATTAATACTACTTAGACGTTTTAGGGACGACCGGATTTGTGGGTAGAAATGCTTTCATTTTTCAATGAGGTAATGCCCAAGGCCGAGGCTTGCAATAGTGTATGGAAATAGAACAAAACGGCTTATATTGGCACAAAAGGAGCCTATTTTAAAAACGATAAGAGATTTGTATGGAAATACATAAAAATGTAGGTAGTCCGGGTCAAATTTGATCAGTTGGCATACATGTATATATATGTATAGTAAGTATGTCTGTACACCTTGAAAATAACTGGCGTCAAAATCAAACAACTTGCTGTATACCATGTTTGCTTACACTGAACCCAAAAAAAATAAATATCTTTGATACAGCAAGCTGACATTTAATATAAAAAGAGTGCTGCTCATTGCGTATACATATGTAAACACTTGCTTTTTAGCTTATACATATGTATGTAAGTGACTTTAATCCATATGAGCGCCGTTTGAGTTAATGAGATAAGAATTTATAAATTTACTAACAACAAAAACACATGTGTAACAAACAATAATTGCACAGTGTGGGCAAAAAGTGGAGGCAAATCAACAACAGCACAAAGTTTACATATGTGTCAAACCGAAATGCTTGAAGAACGCTGGCTGCACATACTACAGTTGTATGTGTATGTGCCAAGACCAGTGTTGAGCCGCTTTTCGAAAATGACGTTATCAATAATTCGTGGAAGAACAAGAGAAATATGAAAACAAAACAACACAAGCAACTTAGACAGATTTATAGCTTGATGCTTGATGATGATAGGTTGGATGTCGGATTATGGGGTTGGGAGGAATATAGGAAGGGGATTTTTTGTAAAAAAAAAGCAGTCAGATATTAAAAATAAAAATCTTTTATTAACGAGAATTTAAATGGAATAATAAAACTGATTCTAAATAAGGCATAAAAAAAATGGAAAATTTAAATAATGTCAAATTTTGTTACATTTATTTCATCGAAATATCCATCAACTTATGGTCAACATAATCGGTCTACTGAGCGTATTATTCGCAATGCCATCCCCATCTTGAGACTCCGCATTCATTATTGGATAAAATTAGACCAAATAGACCGCGTCAAGCACGCASTGAAGAAAATACAGCAGGCGTAGCTAGGAGTGTACTCGAAGAGCGTAAAGAGKCAATTCGGCGCCGTTCAAAGCAACTCGGAGTGACGTATGAAAAGACTTGGCGAATTTTACGTCGACATTTTTAGAAGCGTATAAAATACTGCTTGTGAAAGAACTGAAGGTGCTCGACGTTCACAAGCGACATGGTTTCGATCTAAGAAAGAGAACTATATTCTTCTACAGTTTCTTTTACGGTAAGCATTTTAAGTATCCATAGAGTACAAAATTTCTAACATAAAAATGTGCACCCATGACGAGTGTTGCTTTATGGTACGGGTAGCTTGTTCCAAAAATTTATACGTGATCTTGAACTAATGAGCCAGTACCGCTATGCAAAGTTTAACCTGAACTGGGTTCACATAATTTCCACGTGTTCTCTCCATGWATGTCTTTTCTCAATTGTACCATAAGTCCCAGATATTTTGCGGTTGTGCTTGTTGGTAGCAACTAACCACATAGAATCATTTGAAGACATACATATTTCGTGCCTAAGGGCACAGTACACCACTAGTAGGAATTTTTAGTATTAAAGCCAATATTACATTTTGTGAGTCATGGTTCTAGAGCGAACAATTGCGTTCGAGTGAAATTGCTACTCAACGTCAGTAGTAACCGCAGAGAATATAGAGCGCCGGTGCAAGGATGCTGTCTTGAGATACAAGAACGCGTGTGTGAGATCCGACTCAGCGTCGCAACAACTGACGTGGAATGTCCGATTATACAGGTATGACTTTAGCTGCATTAAGTGAGCCATGACAAGTTGTTTTCTTTAGCATATTAAGGGTGATAGAAAGTTAACACAAATTGGATTATAATACAGTCAAATTCTATTCTTGCATTAATTTTGGCACTATGTGGTTAATATGTCTTCCAATCCAATTTTCCATGGCAACAGTTATAAAATATTGTATTGTGTGGCATTGCTCAATTGTGCCATGAAACTCTCTGAATTCAAACTCTTGAGCCGGGATGAGTGGTTTCTCTTCCATCAGAGCAAAAACCGGTACAAAAATATTCTCGATATCGATTTGAATAGACCAGATGTTCAGGTTTACCAGACTCCGGAATCAAAATTATCTCAGCACCTTCTCATTGCGAAGGAGAAAGGCACCGCTTAAACCACTAGCCATGATTTTTACCAACGATTCATAAAATAATTCAACAACAAAATTTTTATTTTTTATAATTCTTGTAAATAGTACACACATTTACAATTTTGCTTTCCTTTTATTAAGAAAAAGTTAGAATSAAACGCATATGATAATAAATCAATGAAATATTATATCTAAGAAGTTATGAAACTAAAACCAGTAATGGACTGTTTGGCTCAACTAACACAGAATTCATTTGCCATATATCATACATAATGCATACATACATACGTATATGTTTAGATGTGCAATTGAAATTCGCAGCTCATTTTATGTACTCCAAACGCCGGAACAGCGTCATTTACATATATGAATGTTGTTGTGACTAAATCTTTGATTTAAATATATCTGCACTTTTCAAATAATTTTGCTTCAACTCGCAGCTCAGTTGAAGCGTAGCTTTTGCCTCCGACGGACGTGTCTCATTTTCAAATTACGACAATAACAAAATACTAATAATAAATTCGCGCATATACATACATACAAACACATATTTTTACGTAGTGATCTCATCGCAGAATTCGCAACTACAATGCATACGCTTGGCACACTTGTAAGCGCACTGCTGCTGCTGACAGCGGGCGCGCATGCGCAGATCAAAACACACTATCCTGCCGGCATTAAGACGCACTATCCTGCCGCACCGAACTCCGCCAACTTGCTGTATAATGAGCACAACTATACGGCRCAGTACAAYCGCAMCTTCACTGCAGCGGACACCTATCAGGGTGGCAGTRCAGGCGTGGTGAGTGACAATGCTGGCGTTGTTAATGGCTATGCTGTCGATGGCGATGGTAAGGCGCATTTGGCTGGTGGYAACCACCTGGCAGCTGGTGAGGAATACCACTACTATGGCGCTGGCGGCAGTTACAGYAGCGGCGGTAGCTTCAGCAGTGGCGGCAGTGCTAGGCAACGCGTGCCACARTTTGTAGATGCGGCCGCGGAGTTTGTCAACAAGACACGCTCTCAAATGGCGTCTGGCATTTGCTACACGGAAGTGCCGTAAGTAGACTAGGCTTTTTAAAAGACGATGCACAAGCGGATTTCTAATTTAAAAAACTGGTGAAGAAGATATTTTTTTAAGTAAATAGTTAGGAATGTAGAGAGTTTCGGTCAAATGTCAGCAGATGCTTTTACAGAACATTATATTATAACTTTTTTAATTTTGCTTATTATTTTAATCTCATTCCTTTTAGAAGTAGTTTTGGAGGCCTCAATAAAAACAAGTGCACAATTTTTGCATAAAAAAAAATATTTATTGATTATATAGAAACATATGTGCTGCCCATATTTCATATGACAGATGTCTTTAGTGAAACAAAAATATTTCCTTCTTTTTCTGATTAAAACTAATTCAACATTTGGTGCCGAACTTTTTTATATTCTCTTAAATATGCATCCTATAAAATATCAAAAACATTCCGAATATATATAATATATATGTCTATATGAATACCTATTTCGTATTGCAGAGCTATACACTTGTGTATTATTATTAACGAGTTCGTAAATAATATTGAACTRGTAACCTCAACATCCTCATTGCGGCGATAAGTGATAAGCAAATCGGAACACTAAACTGAAAATAATAATAATTTAGCTCTAAAAATATTGCTTTATCGCTAATCTATTTAGCAAGAGAGCAGCAGTTGGGAGATGGTTATAGTTTGAAACGATATTTCGCTTTGTACGCGCCATGAGTTGTTTAATATTTTGGAAAAAAAAAAATATTTTGAAATTTTTAATAAATAGAACACTGGCCACTGCTCAACGCAATTTCCGTTTTCGCAATGTTTAACCAGCAATATATTGACTTGTTTACATAAGCAATAATAAATGTAATTTTTCACTATTTAACACCACAATAATGCCAGAGGCGAAATTCAGTCACTTAGTTAAACAAGTCACAAAGATATTCATTGTCTCACACCTCCTATAGCTGGTGATAATTGAGTCATAGCTTCATCGATGCCGAAACTTTATAGTAGGATGTGACTATTGTTCCCAAAACAGGTTTTTCTATATTCGTTTGTTTACTGTTCTTTACTTCAAATCGCTTGAGGAGCGAACAAAAGGAACGTTTTTATTAAAAACAGTAAAACATCAAATAAAAATGTCTGGTACTTATATATGAATATATTTTGTTGTTTGTTTGCTTTGAATWTCCAATGAATCTGTAGGAAATAATTGAAGATATGCAATTAAAAAYAAGAAATGCTACACACATAACWGATCAATTTAAAGGTCCCCGGCATACCATAGTAAAACACACTTTTTTTGTTTTTTTTAATTCCTTGTTTTATTCAAGAAAGTTTCCTTTAAAGGCGATATACTSAATATAGCGACTGTMGAACCTTTTGATAMMAATTTTGTAGTASGATTTTTCWCAGCTTCGMACCAGCAAGCACTGTTTTGAGATCTGAGGACAGGAAAGAGTCCCTAASAATGAGATGTGAACAATATTTCGGTTACGTAAGCAATTTGAAGCCGAATTCATACATACACATTCATACACAGACTTGTCTTGGTGAAACASCACTTTCGTTTTCTTCAAATGCGGCCATTTTTCGGCGATTTCGTCCTTCAAATGGTTCTGTAACGCTATGAAATAGTCGCTATTGATGGGCGTTTTCTTTTTTATTTTTTGCCAAATTTCGACTTTTGCCGTGCCAGTGATCATATTCTACTATATTCTACTCATATGAAATATCGTTCACCATGTTTTTGTTCAAATTATATTTGTTTAAGATCCATCAGCAAAAACTCGATTGATCATTCCGATCGAACTCTATCTCGCTACTAAATAATTTTAGTTGTTATGAACGGATTTGTTAAGTTCAACATATGAGAGCTGAAGTGCCAAGTGAAAAAAATGTATAATCGCTTTCAGATATTTTAAACAGTATGTAACCATTTTATAACCAAACTTAAATATTAGTGGTTTCTTTATATCGTTTTTTCTTCGCCTGTAAACTTATGAAAAGTGATGTTACGTTRTTTTGCATTTTATGCATATATCATTGKTTTACTMTCATCTAAGAGGTATAGACARCTAGAATATAATTAAAGAACCTTAATCTTATTTTTATTCAATTATTCAATTCCACTTCCATCAGAGTTTTTGAAAAAAAAAATTAATAGCAACAAAATCTTGCTCACGTTCCAGCACCTCAACACTGGTACGTGATAAAACGATGATACCAGCTGGTAACGGCACCAGTGCCGACAAGAGCAAAATCCAAATATGCTGCGAGGGCTATGTGCGCAACCCACACGTCTACTCACGYTGCGATCCAGTCTGTCTCGACGACTGCCCCAACGGCATTTGCACGGCGCCCAATACCTGCGTCTGCATACCCGGTAACGTACGCAATCACGAGGACAAATGCATTTCCACCTGCCCCATCGGCTGCGGCAATGGTGTGTGCGATGMACAAAATCAATGCAAATGCAAAACCGGCTATACGCTGGACGTGAAAACACAGAAATTTTGTGTGCCTCAATGCGACAGGCCCTGCGATTATGGCAAGTGTGTAGCGCCCAATAAGTGCGATTGCTTTGATGGTTACCGTTTGACCGCCGGTGGTGTGTGTGAGCCGAAATGCGACAATTGCGAGAATGGACGCTGCTCAGCACCGGGCTTGTGCACATGCGATCAGGGTTACACAAAAGTGGATGGCGTTTGTGAGCCCGTGTGCACGCTGTGMGTAKACYTCAACTTGCTGCAAGTTCCCTACCAATAACTATGTTTGTTTATCTTTCAGCGGCTGTGAGAAGGGACGCTGCGTTGGACCCGACGTYTGCGCGTGCACCAAAGGTTTCGAGCTAGATCGCTCYGGCACCAAATGCATACCACATTGCGATCAACCCTGTCTGAATGGCGTCTGCGATGGAGCGAATAGTTGTGCCTGCAACCCTGGCTATATATCGGACGAGGTACAGAAGAACGTGTGTCAGCCRCATTGTCCGCAGGGCTGCCCCAATGGCTACTGCACTGCACCAAACTTTTGCGTCTGTAAGCCAGGCTACCGCAAGTCTGGTATTAAGGGCCGCCAAACGTGCACAGCTGTCTAGTGAAGTTTGTTGAATTCTTTAAACTTTTTGATTCTTGAATGTTTTTCTCTTTAATAGAAAAAAAGGCAAAATATATATTTATATTAATAAACGTATAACTTATATAGTTGTTTTATTGCTTGAAAAGGAAGTGACGTCCTATAAGCGTCTTGAATTCACGCCACAACAGCCGATTGAAGTACTGCTCGTTGACGCTCACCAGCTCATAGAGTTGGTTTGAATCTACGCATCTGTCTATGAAGTGTGTCAACGCAATCGGACAAACGCAATGCCCGCTTGGGTCGCAAATTCCCGATCTACAAAGTTGCCCAGTTCGCCTGCAACCACAAACTCCAGGTTCTAGGCATTCGCCATAGTATCCACAGTTGCTGAAATTGCAATGATTATTGCTTTCAGAATGCTTTCATTTCGATCTCAAGTATTTAGAGATACTCTTCTAAGCTAAAACCCTTCTTCTCTCTATTATTTCCGATTCTCTGATCATCTGTATAAAACAATACTTACGTCTTGCATATCGGTTCACAACCGGGTTCTCTATACTCATAGCCCTCGAAACATCTGCACACTCCAGGTCCAATGCAAACACCACCCCGGCAACTGTCACCACAATCCGGCAAACAACTGGTGGTGTCCACATCATATTTGTAACCATCCCGACACTGACAGTTATTGCGCGACTCACAGAAACCATTTTCGCAGCTTCTACAACAACAACAATATGTATAGCATATTAGCTAAAGAAAATATTCCTACAAGCTCTACGTACATATAGCAATCGGCTTCGCACACATTTCGCAAAGGCCGCTTATGGTAACCTTGAAAGCATTCGCACTTATTCGGGCCCACACATTTGCCATGCCCACAATCGGGTATACAAACCGGTTGGCAGCCCAAATCCGGCGTCATTTTGTAGCCCTCCGCACAGGCGCACCTACCCGGCGCAATGCATTCCTGATGTGTGCCACACTTTTGCGGACACTTGGGGCGACAGTACTTCCTCGTCTCCAAATCCAACGTGTAACCAGGATCACACTGGCAGGTGCCATTTAAGAAGCAACGTCCGCTTTCGCAGGCAATCGGGCAAGTGTGCACACATTCGCCACGCTGGTTGCGTACGAACTCCGGAAAGCATTCGCATTGGTTGGGCRCACGGCAGAAACCGTTACGACAGTTGTTTGGTGAGACAGCCGAACAATCCGGTACGCATTGATCACCAACGAATCGCGAGCGTGTGTACCCTTCGCAGCACACCTCGATGCGTTGCCAGTGAACGGTGGAGCCATTGCCGATGATGGGCGCATCAGGCGCGGTTTGGAAATAACGTGCGCTTTAACCATGCCAAGCAATAGGAATATAGATAAATATRTATTTTTATTAATAGTTGAATGTCGTTTAAATAAATGCAAAAAATGTCATTACTTACGGCACCTCACGCAGACAGCGGTTACCGCTTTCCCCTGGATCATTGTAGCGTAGAGAAAAGCTACCGATCTCATAGTAAATGTCACCATATARCTGTTCGGTGTTTTGCTCCTGTGTAGTGGCAACGCTCAGCGCGGTAAACACAAATAGGGCGTAAGCCAAAAACATTGYKTAGGGGAAAGATTGAGAACTCGTATGAAGAAAGTACTGTTGTTGCTCTCAACACTTCATTGTTATGTGTGTCACTAATGTTTATATTTTGCTTTGATGCGCAGTGATGGAAATGTCAAAATCGATTGAGTCGCTGTGGCCTATACTATACATACAAGTACCCATTAACCGATAACCTTATCAGAGGATAGAAACTGGCTCGATTAATATGTAATTAACGTTAAAATAATAAAACGTTAAACACCGGGTGCTGCAGAGTCGAAAATACAAATTCGAAATTGAGGAAGGCCAGCCCAAAATATACCCCTGCACATTTCGGGCGGTCTTGGGTGGTGTTAAGGAGAKAGTTGATCGGTAGGAGAGTGCATTCTATATGCATTATGTTACTCATGTCTAAAAATAAGTTAAGTTTGTTATGACACACATAATTTTGTAMATTTTTTACATAATCAGCAAACCCTCAAACATGTATTTACTGTGCCAAGACTGATAATAATAATTTGAAAAACTCTTTCTGCCTTTGCAACAGCCACTCATGCCTTTTTTTTGCAATGAGAAAAGGCTCTACAGTTCCTTATCGGCGTTGCGTTTTTTTGAAATGAGCAAAAAATTAATTTTCAATGTCAAACAATCGTGAAAGGGCACATCGTGTGGGCAGGCACATCGGTCGTCTTGTTTATTTATCGCTACTGTATATATATGTATATCAGTTTATTGTTTACTTATTATTTTATATTTACTTATTAGATTTTCGCTTGAAAGTAGGCCTTTCGGCTGATAAAAACATTTCAAGACCGCAAAGGCATATATGTATAACATAAATTAGAAACAAGCTTAGAAGTTATGTAAGAATGAGTTGCATGGTGTGAACTAAGAATGCATACACCATTGATACAGAAATATATATTACAATGTAGAGTATCAAATGCTTATCAGAGGGTGTTACAATGGATTAACTAGTGAAGCTAAAAAATTAAAACCAGCTATATTCGATTGATCGAACTAGAAAGTGAGACGAATCGAACACACGGTTGGTATAAAATATTTCTCGGCTCGCATTCTTTGCACCCTATTCTCTTGTAAAAAAAAAAACCTATATGCGATTGAGAAGGTTTATGCCACGTCAGTTGGCGCAGATTGTGGGATCTCCCTTTTTGTGGATTGWGCGGAGCACACTTAAAATCCGGCCATCGGACATGGCTTCATCCGACCATATTCTAGAAATAAGCTGATGCATGCTCCTTATTAATTCTTCGTCGTCGTGTTTGAATAGCTCGGCTGACAAATGATCGGTACCCGCCGCTTTGAGGTTCTTCAGACTAGTGATTCCTATTCGAACTTATTTGTGCAGGAATCTAGTTGTCCAGGAAACTAAGTTTCGGGCCCYTTCGAAGTCGATCAGCCTCAACCAATTTGGAGAGGTTTCGCTATGGAGGCTGAATTTTCCGAATTGTGGCTACAAGCTCATCCACCGGTGTGAATGCCAGCACTCGGCGTCTGAGTCTTTCTCACACCACGATCCCCACCACGATCCCCACAACGAATTTCTGCTTCTTATATGGCCGCTGTAATAAATGTCACAAGGACCTACTCGTCCATGTTCTTGTCCCGTCCGCATTTGTTGGACGACGGTGGTGTCAGCCTTCTCAATTTAGGCACCGGACATTCCAGGTACATGTATTGAGTCATAGACTTTGTTATGTTTGCTGTGGCGCGTTTCTCATCCGAGGAAARAAATTTTACTTTAAAAATCATTATCTTTCATTTATTATGTGTAACAAAATATAAATGTATGCGTATTAAAAAGAATATTCTACAAAAATATAGTGAAAATGGCATAATGATACTGTTTATAAAAATATTTGGTGCAATTACTCTGCTTYTCTTACAATAGTAAGAGGATACGACGCGAGCGTCGATCAAATATTAAATGAGAGCCACTTTGCGTGTGGCGCTGTTGTTGGTGGCGTTCACGTTGGATGCGGACGCGGACGCGGACGCTGAAGGCACTTGCAGGAAATTGGCATTTTGCGGTGGTATAATCAAGTGGGCAATATGATGTTGCTGTTGTTGTAGGGTTGCGGCAGTCAAAGGCTGTTGGGCAATGAATGCTGATATTTGTGTGTGTTGCATAGGTTTCTGCAGCTGTGGCGCGTKTGGCGATAAACTCACTTGGCCAAGAGCGTTAGTGGTGTGAATGTGTTGTTGCTGATGTTGTTGTTGATGGTTGGAGAATTGTGGATGATTATGTTGCGGATGCTGCTGTTGGCTATGATGCCTTTGTCTGTGTTGAGTATTAAAGCTGAGTTGCTGTTGTTGTTGTTGTTGCTGGTAAGCTGCAGGATAGCGTATCTCATCGTAGAGATGCGAGTCTGGGCTGCCTTTGCGCGACTTGGGCGACACAATCGAATAGAGTGAGAGTTTGCGTGCGTAATCATAAGCGGACGTGTTGAACGACGAGTTGTTGCTGGGCGCATCATAGAATTCGGGTCCTGCTGCACAAAAAGAAAAATCGATATTAATTTTACTGCCAACAAATCACATTTCGGATCAGGACACTTACATACCCTCGATTTTGTTGCGCACCATTTCCGTGAAGGCCGGCAAATCAGGCAACGGTTTTAGGGAACTCTTACCGCCCACGCCAGACATTGCTGTGGCGTCCACCGTGCTACCACTGTCGCCGCCCAGCTCTGCGGACGGCCCACCGAAACTGGCATTGCGCACTGCCAACGCCGCCTCGACGCGCTGCTTTTGCCAGTGATAGCGCCGATATATATAGAGCCAACTAATGCCGATGGCAACAACAATGATGAGCAACAGCACAAGCAGTGTGCTTAGCAGATTAGCATCGTGTTCGGCTGCTGTGGGTGTGGGCGCTAAAGTGTGCGCCGGCGAMTCAATCACACCGCCAAGGCCAGCCAAACTCAGTTTGGTGTCTTGCGCTGCGCCTATCATGGAACCGTTAGCGTGCGTCGGCCAGTCGGCGCCCGCAGCTGTGATTACGTGTATCACCTCTGGTGTCTTGCCGCCGGCGGTGTGTAAGTCGCTCAGCAAGCCACCACTCAAGCCGGGTTGGTGTACAATTATTTTGGGCGTATGCTGATCCTCTTGYTTGATGACGATTACCTCGGGCGCGACGGTGAGTTGTGGCGGCACAATAGTGCTGGTGGCTATGKTCACTATTTTATTCGCTATGCGATCGAGTTTGTGCGTTATGTTGGCGATGGTGGAGTTGAGYGTTTGTATCATGACATGCGTAACATTGGGCATCACTGGGGTCAGCGCATCGCCACAGGCGCCCGTTTGCGGATGGCAGCGTTCGTCGGCGCAYTCGCACTCCTTGTGACACATGACGCCATACGTGCCGGTCGGGCAAGGCAGCTCACAACTATGTTGAAGAAAATACAAACATATAATACTACAAAAAATGTGCTGCAATCAATTAACGCTCACAATTCGCCCGTCCAGCCAGTAGTACA
>NW_017535553.1:480999-482908 GCF_001853355.1 Bactrocera latifrons | reverse complement strand
GCCCGGCTCACAGCTGCACACATCCGGCGTCTGGCAGTAGCCGCGTCCACAACCGCCGCGGCAGACCGGCTTGCAAACTGTGTCGTTGATCGAGATGTTGCCTTCATAACCCGCGCAGCAGAAGCGTATCGTGCGCGTCTTTGTGACATTCTGTGGAGTAGAAAATATTTTTGTTTATTTTAAGTGCCTAAAAGTATGCAGTAGTCACATGATAACACAAGTAACACTGCACAGTCAGTCTGAAAAGTAAATGTACGGTAATAAAACAATTCCTATAGAATGTATATATATACTATATATGCATAAATTTGGCAAAACAAAAAAAAACTTATAAAGCGAGTTGGTTTGACTTTGAAGTGACTTATCTCCAAAACTATTAAAGCTTTTGAATTGTATCCAAAAAATAATAAAAATGTCGTTTTCTATTTTTCATAAGGTAATTAAAATATATTTTAAAAATTTAAATTTTCGCAAAAAATTTTAAAACTCAAAATAACTCCATTTTCGAAGACCAATAACAACTTGACTTTGAAATGAATTATCTCCAGAGCTTTAATCGAGCATTTGAGTTGCGTTAAAAATTTGAAAAAAGCTGTTTTATTAGGTTTTATATTATAATATATGTGGGGCTCGTACCCTACTGCATTCACCAATTTCRAAATAAGTACACAAGTTTGTTAATCCACTTCTTTAATTATAACAATTAAGTACACTTCATTTATAAAATATAGTCAATTATAAAATATAAGTAGGTTTCACTTTCACAAACAATTCTTCTTGCGTTATTCACTTTTTAGTTCTCAACCTTTTCATTTACTTGCTGCGCACGTCTGTTCTGTTTGATGACCGACTTCCCTAACTCTCGCTTGCTCGCCGCGCACGTCTGTTCTGTTTGGTGACCGAACTCGAACTCCTCTGCTTTAGCTCATCGCGATCAGAGCAACCTACGCTGTCCTTTCCGTACTGTCCCTATTCTTATTTTCCCCTTCTGCCAGGGATGCCATCCCACATATATTTAAAATTTATTTTTAAAAATGCAGCTTTATCGAAACTAACTCCATTTTTGAAAACCAAAAAAAAAAAAAAAAAAACACCTACAATATGTATAAATTGACATTGTATGTATGCCATTGTTTTTGTTGTTGTTGTAGCGTTTGAAAACATTCCTGAAATAACTTCGAATCATGTTGTCGATTTGACAGTCCTTATCCGGATAAATTTCCGGGTTCGTTCTGTTTACATACTCCCGACAGTCATGGGAACGGTGTATGCTTTTGTCCTATATCTTGGTTGGGAGTATTTTATTCATAGAACCACCAAATTTAGTGTAAATTTGAGTCCATATTTCCAAGAGGTAGCCATAATCTCATTTCTGTTGTTAATGTTGCCCTTTCGTCACTTCGTCTCCACATAAGCTTTCAAGTGTTCAATGAGGTTCTGAGCACTTTTTCATGTTGTTCAAKTATAATTCCTCAACCACTAAAGCATAATACTTCGGGTCGTTAACCTGATAAAGCAATAGCCGCGATTCAAATAATGCCCCCAATAATTTTTTAATTTTTTTGCTCGAAAAAATTATTAAAATTTTTCAAAAGAAACCGCAAATTGCCAAAGAGGTAGAGGTTAACCCAAGAAACATTTATCGCATTATTAAACGCTTTAAAGAAGATGTGCGTRTTGACAGGACGAAATGTTCTGTTAAAAGAAGGGGTCACATAGTGAGAAAGTGAAGAAGGTTGTAACCATTCTCAAAAAAGATCCAAGCATTTCAAGCAAGAATTTGGCGAGGAAGGCTGGCTACTCATAATCTTTCGTACGCAGGACGAAGAAGGGCCTGAAGATGTACAGGGTACAGATGAAAGTTTTTGTTAAGAAATTCGAATGCTGCATAATGGATGATGAGAGCTAC
>NW_017535553.1:464415-480182 GCF_001853355.1 Bactrocera latifrons | reverse complement strand
ACCGTTATGTGAACAAAACTATAATACTCTCTTTAGCAACTTTGTTGCGAGAGTATAAAAACAAAACGAAATGATATAAGAATATGCCAGCAGCAAGTGAAATGCCCAATAAACATATTTAATTTTGTGAAGTATTTTCGAAGTAGCATTTTTTCCGTCCAGTCGTGTCATTCATGTGTCTGCATTGAAATTTCCTGCCTTYATTAATTGAACACAATCAACGCCACTCGCGCTTAAATAAGCATCACCAACAGCTCTCCCACCACCACGCCCCCACATGTTTCGTTACAAGCCTTAACATATGTCTGCGTAATATGGAGTCAGAGTCCACGCTTAGTCGCAGTCGGCTGTGCTTGTGGGTGCTCAATTAGTGTGGCGACGTCACCGCCTGCCCCACATGCCGTTGCAGCACAGGCTGGCGTGCATCTCAACATTCTTCACTAAAATTGATTACGAGTGTGCAAGCGTACACATTTCTCGTTATTATTGTTGCAATTTGCATTGCGTGCCCAGACTGAGCGACGACCTGTCGTTGCTTGACTTTTCGCTGTCATCAAATGAAGTTTGTTATTGTTGCTGCTCAGTAGTGAGAAGCTGAGGTTAATAATCCATTGATGCAAAGTATTTAAGGCGTTTTGTGTTATTTCACTGCTAATTGCATGAAAACTGTCTGCAACGACTCTGTTGTTGTTGTAGGTGTCGGTGACCGTTATATGAATTTGCAAAAACGATTTCATAGTAGAACAGAGTTTAATATACTTTGATAATACCGATGTGATTTTTCGGCCTGACTTATATACATATGTATAGTTCCTACGATACCAAAAAGAAGAGGAGACTATTGTTTTAACAAAAAAATTTTGCTGACCAGTGCAATCAGTGAAAGATTTTGGAGTACTTGATCCCGAAGATAGGCATGGGGGAGCAGCCCTGAGAAAGATAACTGGCAACGAAGAATATTTTCTTGCTTAAAATTAACTAAAATCTGAAAATTAAAAGTTTTTACTGTTTCTATAGATGAGTACAGGTACCTAATAATGAAAGAAATAGTCAATATTTAGATTTTGGAYAAAATAAATAAAGAAWAAAAACTTTAGAATCTCAAAATATCGAAATTATTATAGAAAATCATTTCAGGCCATCTCCACTGGTAAAATATATCTAAAAAGGTAGTGGGAAAATTTCCGGTCGATCGGTCCTGTAATTTCGGCTAAATTTGCTCACGGAAAATATCGTTTAAAAGGAAATGAGTTAAATATATATTATATCAGAGTTTCTTGAAATAATCGAGTCTCCAAACTTGTCTCGCAATAATTCACTTACTGCAAATGCTGTGTGGCCCCTAGCTACGTTTTGTTGAAACCATATGTTGTCACGATTTACTTCTCCATTTGCGGTCATAAAAGGTTGGTTACTATCGATTTGTACTGCTCTCCATTCACCATAAAAAACCACACCAAACTGTCAATTTAAGTGAATATAATGGTTGTTCCTGAATAATTTGTGAATTTTCTTCGCACTAAAATTGACAGTTTTGTATATTTACTACACCACTCAGCTGAAAGTGAGTCTAATCGGATATGATTTTCTTTAAAAAAGTCTCTATCGTTTTCAAGAGCTTCCAAGGCAAAAGCAGCGAATTCACAAAGATTACGGTGGTCCAATGTCTTCAGTTCTTGAATGAGAACAATTTTTATGGATGCCAACCCAAAATCCTTTCTCTAAGCCCGCCTGGTTATAGATTGAGACGGTCGCAATTCTTGAGATGTCTTGGAATCGACAAATTGCGGTCTTCAGCAAACATTGCTTGGAAAACAGCAATATTTTCAATAGTTTGAGCGTTTCTTTTTGYTATTGATACTTGAATATTATGTAAAGAAAATGYAAACTCGAAATTTTCAACAACKCGRCGAYTGGTGAACGATTATTACGACCATAAAAGAGGCAAAAGCACACGAAAAAAGAGTTTTACTAGATTTAATAATAATTTCTCGAAGTCTGTTTGGTTTTTTATTACAATTAAGTCATATCTCCCAGGCGAGCCTCTACAAATCACTAGTCAAGTACTTCGCAAATTTCAAGAAATTTCTTTTTTCAGCTAAGCTAATCGCTTCCTTTTAAATTCGAACATTGAGAACTTTGAAAGATATCTCAACACAACCGAACGAATTGCATATGTATAGGAAGTAAGGTTATTTGAGGACAGGAGTAGCATAATGTTAATCATACGCCACGTTGATATTCAAATTATAATTCTTCACATTTATAGTCTCTTGGAGGCTTCTCAATTTCGTAGCTAAGGCCTGTTCTACTTTTGGTCTTTTAAATATCTGAAAAATAGTTACAAACGACTAAGCACAGATTTATCTTGGTAAATTTTACAATATAGCAGCAAGTGCGATAAGAAAAAAGTTCATATGAGTATTGAAAAGTTGCACGGCAATCACCAGTAATCGATACTTTTCTTAGCACTAATTGTTCTCAATGGACCATAGCTGCGTCGACTGCTTTTGACTCACTCTATACAGCATTTACATATTTACTCAAAATATAGCATTCGTCCTCTGGCAGTCTTCCGGATACAAGAGCTACCGTAATACGATGAGTAACAAATATTCATACTCAAGCCGTAACTAAAACCAGTCACACATATATTTTTAGGCTTCACACATACTACACTTTATTTGCTAAAGCAACTTTATATGCTATTTCGCCTTATTTGCTGTTCACCTGTAAAAATTTAGTTGAAGGGTTTCGATTACAAAGCACAACAGCGGCTCAAATGCATTTCTGAGGAATTCCGCGTTAGCCAAGCCACATACATCAGTACATTACTGTACACACATATGTATATAGATATGAATAATGCATTCGCATTACATCTGCTCAGCTTAGAGGCGCACACACTTGCGTGCAGCATTAAATTTCATTAGAGCACAATGAGGAATATGAAATAGATCTTTCGAAACGGCTGTAGGCAGGTTGACGAAGCACGACAAGGAATGCCATGCAAAATGTAAGTGTGTGTGTGTGTTTTGCCAGGTTTTAATTACAAGTTGCAGGAAACTTACGCAACAGCATGTTGCGAGTACTATTTCTTTGTTCGATCTTTTATTGCACTAGTCTGTTGCAACACTGGAAAGTGGAGTAGTGAAGGTATACTTATGCTCATAAATGTGTGTATCTGGGAGATACAGTTACAATTGTTGCACGCCAGTATTATTGCCTCACCAGTTAAGTAAGTGTATAAGTAAAAGGTTGGTTATTAGCAAATATTTCGTCTCTTCATTTCCAACTAATTCTGCCTTGTCTTCCTACTCTATCTTATTTAGTCTGTGAGATCGCTWTTGTAATTTGATAGATTTTTGTTGGCTCCAAATTAAATAACAAGTGCATTACGCACTCCGGCATTTCGTGAATAATGCATACGGAAAGCTTGCATTTTTATCACAGCGAAATGGAAAGTAACGYAATCCTTCCTAGTACTGATAATCGTGAACTATATATAACTGCGTAAAAGTTAGCTATAGAAAGATTATTATTCTTTCTTTTATGCGTTAATGCTTACAGCGCTTTCTTGGTCCCAGTCTTCACGGGCTGTGGTACCCGTGCGGTGTATAGCTGGTTTGGCAGCCACCGCAACCCGTTGAAGTAGAGGTGTGGCAACTGGTGACACAGCTCATAAGATCTTTGTGCCAGATAAAGTAGTCCAATATAAGGCGATGATTGTAAAAATACGTCAGCCTTTGTTAGAAGCAATGTAATGACTATAAGGGAGCCAGCTTGAGATCATTACATTGGAAGCAGCGACTCCGATTGCACAGTCGTCATCCGCGCGAAAGATACAGCTAAGAGGAAACTCTACCAACCAAAATTGTATATTAATATTTTGCAAAATTGCCGGCTAATAAACCAATCCTCAGAATCACCGTTTTCAAAAAAGGCTTGACGGACTAGGTAAGTAGACAGGTAGGTTGGATGCCTGAAAACGCACTTAGGCCTTATGACTCAAATTGTAAAGCCGACGGAACTAAACCCCGCTCTATTATGTTCTCTCTAAAACAACATGTCCTCTYGACAARGTTTATCAATACCAAAAGCTATATGGAGCTACTGAGACATACTCAAAAAAYGCCCRACGGATAAGACATATTCGTTTTCATCTTCTAGAAACCCTAGATCAATAAGTAAGATTATTTTTCTCTACCATTTYCACGACAATWGGGTCTAAGTAACCGGACTTGTTTTCGGCGAAAAACTGTCAACTCGACATCAATCCACGAAATTACCTTAGAAATGTTTTCTAACGCTACAAMAACAGCAAAAACAACAACAATATTGTCGTACACAAAGCTTTGGAATCGCATTGAACATGTTCTTAGTCTCTTTTTCTTCCATATCATGGCAGCTCCTATAAAACTCATTGTTTACTCGTAGTATCCCCAGTGTGCTGGCATTTCTGCCAATAAAGTAGTGATCTGTTGACTTCCCTACTAGAGTTCTTATGTCACTCTGCTTGTTGAGCAAGTTAAGGATTTTCGCTACCAAGACCCAGCTATGTTTATTATCTTCTGAGTCAAATTGTAGGGTAGTGCTTGCTTTGTCTAGTTCATCTGCTTCACACTTTCTAGGRATATCCCTGCGTGCTGGGTTTGTTGGGAAATACGATGTTTATGAGTTTTACTATCTACAGGGAACTCTTACGAAGCTTTATTGATATCGAAGCCACTTAGCTGTCTCTATATTTTCATAAATATATTTCTTATAGGGAGCTTATGCACACTTTATTACTTTCACTTTACCCGTTTTCCACTCATTTCTGGAAGCTAAGGCAATTTTAGGCACCGCATTTTAGTTTAATTCTAAASAATTTTGAAAGTCTATGGTATTCTGTAGAAACGGGATATTGCCAAGTCTTATAGAATATTAGTCATCTATAGGGACTATAAAAAACTCACTAAGCGTTAAATGTGTTATTGTGTTAGGGAAAGATTAGTATTTGTTAGTCTAAATACAAGGCGTTTTGATATTAAAAACAAAAATCTTATATCTAAATAGTTACATCTGAAACTTTTTGTAATGATATAGGGTATTCCAAACCGTATACATTAGAAAGCTAAAATGATTCTTAATTTCTCTTATTACACGGTAGAAATTCTTTTATGCCTTGATTACTGTCGAAGAATCGCGACTTTCTCCTCTCCAGCAATCAGTGTCCCAAATTTATTTCAAATTGTTGTAATACAAAAACAATAAGCCATAACAYTAGTTATAATGTATTATTGTTATACACTTGTCAAATCCAATTACGCTACCTGAACTCATATAATATTTGGCAAGTGATTTAGCGTGACTGCTTCTAACTGCAAGAGTTTACGCCAATGACACCACATACTTATATAACTCTATGTTATGTATATAACCAACATACGTATATAGCAAATGATATCATGACATAATTAACACCGCCACCAACTGGTGACTACGTTAGTGCAGCGACCCAACAGCCGCACGGCAAACTCTCAGTTCAAGAGGAAAGTGGTAAGCGCGAGTGTGAGTGCGAGCGGCAACGTGAGAGTGAGTTTGAGAAATCCACTTCAGTGATTATGTATGCGCTTACGCAGATCAACGGCTAAACGCCAAATGACAACCTGTCAGGCGGTCGAAAAGAGTCTTAATCCCGTGCGAAATGCATTTGAATGAACTTTACGCGTGTGCAATGCAAATATATTGCCATTTAATTTATTTGCTGCCGTCTTTGTCTTCACACATCTGTTGCCAGTTTGTGGTGTGACATAAAACGGMTTACCGTTACGTGTGTTWTTTGGGCGGTGCGCATCTGTTASGAGAATRATTTAGCTTGGCGMGTGCTTCGCGTCCTCTTCCTGCTTCGGCTGTTGCTGTTGAAATTGAAATATTTTAATCGATATAACTCTGTTTAGAATTGAACACCAATATGTTATCTATTATACAAATAATTCCCAAAATGACAAATCATTAAAGAGTTATGAACGCTTTCAAGTCGAAAAAACAAATTTTTTTTGTTAATTGCTTTTGAAGATGTAGCCGATTCCCAGCAGGATCTACTAAGAAATGTGTCTGGTGGTGCGAAGACTTTCTTTTTCGGTTAGGTTAGGCTAGATGGCTGATCAATGATCGCACGTGGACCGGTATATGTAGTCCTTTGTGAAGCCATAGCAAATAGGAACTCTTGTGTTCGGACATACAGATTGGCAAAACGCTTACAGCCAATAAAAATGTTCAAGGGYGCCTAATTTCAACACCCGCCAGTTCGGTGTTTAAGTCTTCACCTCTCACTCAGACTGTCAAAAAGGAAGTATAGAGTTGTTTCTACCTCATATTTTTCCAAGCAGCTGCTGCAGACGGCGTCTGGTAATATTCCCAATCTTACAGCATATCCGCCAATGCGACAATGACCTATTAAAAGCCTCTCAACTAAGGAAACGCTAGTCTTACTGACGACAAAGAGATCACTAGACCTAATGCGATCAAAAAGGCTTTTGTGACAGCGCAAGTACCGAGGTTGGCCCAGCGTTCGCCAAGCTTCCCCGAAGCCCAGCTATGCAGTAGTAAAATAAAAGAGGATACGGAACGTCGACCCACTCCCGTTCCACCGATAATGGTTCTAGGGTGCCTTTTATTACTAGCTCATCAGCTTTGTAATTACTTGCGATTCCGCATACAATACCAGCACGAAGACACTCGATGGTATTGATAGCGAGGTTAGGCAGTCTTCGACTAACTCTGAAAACACTGTGACACTAGTTCAAGGCTAGTAGCGCTATCCGAGTGAATGGTCACTGCTCTAAAGGAGACCGCACTCCGGAGCAGCAAATCCACTGCTTCCTTGATGGCTACAACCTCAGCCTGGAAAACGCTGCAATATTTAGGAAGTCTGAAACTGGAGTTGATCGAGAGCTCCCGACAGTAAACTTCCCCCCTAGAGTTGATCCTTCCATAAAGCAGGTCACTGGCCCTCTCCTCCAACGGCCTCTTCCCACCCATAGCTCTCTCGTAGGTATAGTATATAAGCAGAGAAGGAGTCATGATCTAGATGATCAGGTATGCAGTCAAAATGTGTGGGGATAGCGACTTCAAATTATTTTACAAAATATAATTCTGCGATCTTAAACGCATAGTCCTGGAAGCCACGCCACAGCCCAATAGGACTAGATCATGCGCTTACAAAAAGTTTTCTTCACTACAAATTCTTGTTTCTTTGTTTTATGTTATGACTCTATAACGTTCCCAATTGAATGTTTCATTTTGGTCGGCTTCATTTTTGAAGGAATATGGAACATTGTACCTCTCTGCTTACAAATCACACCAAACATTGTCGAATTTAGAATTAAACGGCGCCTCGACAGTTGCCTTTTGAATTATCATCATTCCAGGTATGAACATTTTGTTTTTTAATGTATCCAAAGTGAGTTTCGTCGCTGAACAACATTCTCTAGTGGAAATCGGCATCCGCGCCCATCTTATTTTGCACCCATTCACCGAATGTGCGAGTCATTAGCACATTCTTCTTCTTCTTGATTGGCGTAGTCACCGCTTWCGCGATTATAGCCGAGTTAACAACAGCGCGCCAGTCGTTTCTTCTTTTCGCTACGTGGCGCCAATTAGATATTCCGAGTGAAGCCAGGTCCCACTTGGTCCTTCCAACGGAGTGGAGGTCTTCCTCTTCCTCTGCTTCCCCCGGCGGGTACTGCGTCGAATACTTTCAGAGCTGGAGTGTTTTCGTCCATCCGGACAACATGACCTAGGAAGTGTAGCCGCTGTCTTTTAATTCGCTGAACTATGTCAATGTCGTCGTATATCTCGTACAGCTCATCGTTCCATCGAATGCGAWATTCRCCGTGGCCAACGCGCAAAGGACCATAAATCYTTCGCAGAACTTTTCTCTCGAAARCTCGCAACGTCGACTCATCTGTTGTTGWCATCGTCCAAGCCTCTGCACCATATGGCAGGACGGCAATTATGAGTGACTTATAGAGTTTGGCTTTTGTTCGTCCGGAGAGGACTCTGCTTCTCAATTGCCTACTCAGTTCGAAGTAGCACCTGTTGGCAATAGTTATCCTGCGTTGGATTTCCAGGCTGACATTGTTGGTGGTGTTGCTGGTTCCAAGATAGACGAAATTATCTACAACTTCGGAGGATGGAGTCATGTGTAGAAGTTCACGCAAGTGAGGAAAGTTTTCTGATCGCCATTCACTTGGGAGTGGCCAAAAACGATTCTTTTACATATGACTCAAGCAGCTCACGACTTCCGATCCTTGACAAAGTATCCTCTGGGTAGCCTAAGAACATCCGTTTKAAGGCGAGCTAAAGTGAGAAGCGAAACATTCCCTGCGTAGGGTTGTGCGCTGGGTTTGAGACCCACCACGAAAAAAAAAAAAAAACCACCAAAATGACAACGCAACATTAGCACATTAGTGGCATGTTAATGGCTTGCTCAGCTTCAATTCTTGCAAAATTTCTTGGATTTTGTAAGACCACAAACAAAGATCTTTCCGCAAAATCCGAAATCCGAAGTCTCGGTAGTCTCTGAGAATGTATATCATCAACTAGAGTAAAGGCGCTGCAGAACAGATGCATGAGCGATTATGTCGACTAAATATCGGACCCAACCCATATATATTCAATTTGCAAACGTTGTTCCGGAGTGAGTCTGTTCATTACGAAATGACAAACCAAAATGAATACAAATCAACTAACATTGACAGCTGACCAACTCCGAAAAAAGTAATGTGTCTTTGAAAAATGCGTCCTATATGTACATTCGAAATATGTTCCGATATGCAAAAGGTTATTTGTTTTTAGGTCACAATTGGTTATAACCACTTCATTCATTCCACTCATTTTGCTACGAAAATCACATTCATATTTGTGAAATAAGTGTCCTGCTTCAAATACACAAAATTCTCCGTCCGCATATTTTCCCATGCTCTTAAAGAGCTTATTTTAATTGTCTTAATCGTTTCGCCTAATCCAAGCAAAGCGGTTTGGAAACAATATCCTCATGTCAGCTATGCACTTCCTCGACAACATCGTAACATGTACCGCTGACCCACAGACACGCTGCCGGCGATCGACAGCCGGCAGATGGCGGGCAGGGAGCGACCAGCAGCAATCAACTAGCATGTAGAGCATAAAAAATCGCCAAGGAATGCTGAGCCGCTGTTAATTAAAATGCTGATCTTTAATGTGTGGCAGGCAATAAACTTTGCGAAACTCGTCGCAATCGCAAGCTCACACTTATGTACTCATACATCCGCGCTGGACAGCAATAAATAATTTTTCGGTCGGAATCGAATTTTGTGGTTTGTGTGGAATTGGTGTGATCCACTCGTTTTGGTCAAAACGACTGCTGGCACAAGCATTTTTACGATGTGCAATTAGGAAAATTAATTAATTCAAGTAAACTGAATTAAGCGGCTGTCGTGCTGTATCTGCGCTGCGCACACATTGCAGGCGATTTCCGATTTTAACCCACTATGCTCCCGTGTGTAGTTTTTCATAAACATTTTATGAAATGTTTTATCAAATTTTCTCTGCATTYAAGAGGTTGTGTGATTTTCTTTTCATCAATTTGCCGATTTGTTGTATGGACTTTGTTCAGTTTTGGAGAGCAGCTGTAATGAGACACCATTTTCATCCCGTRGCGCAAACCAAAACGTCCAATGTATCGTATAACCACAAACTGGTTATGTTTTTACTTCCAAACACAGTTAGTTAGTTTGGCATTTACGTGGTTTTCGCGCTTTTGTAAAATGATGGTGGCGAACTGCTCTTTGKCGTCTTTTTGCAATCAATTTCTGCTTAGGAACATTTCAAGAGATTTACTGCCGCGCATAACGATTGTTTCTTTTAATTACTGCACAGTGGCAGTTTGCACCACCGTTTGGTCGTGCGCAAAGTGTATATACGCGTTGAATTGGTAGCACTTTTCGTTGCTGATTTTAATCCAATTTTGAACACTCCTTTGACGTTCACGTATCGACGAGACGGCCAACCTTAAGCGCGCTTACGCATCTGCGTTTTGGTCACTTCGTGTCATGTCGCTGACAGTTGCTTGTCAGTTGCTCTACGCATCGCCGAAAATTCGATGRAAATGCGATTAAATGTGCCACAAATGAAGCGCTTACGTAATTGCAATATTGCACTGTGTGGGCTATCGTTTATTGATAGCAAATACTTGTCTTAATGAATCTCATTGGATTCAACTGGTTTTAGCGCTAATCAATGTAGATTGTCTTATAGAACTTTAATTTTATGACAGCTTTCGAAATGTTTAATCAAATGAGGCCTTGTTTTGAAGTGCCACAAGACAGGTTTTGATTGTTGTGACTTTTTCAATAATTTATTTCGATGTTGATGCAATTTGGCTTCAATGACCTTGTGCGGAAAAGTTTCTGGAGAATTTGTGAAAAATTGCGCCGATTGGAAGCCAAAAAACGAGGTTARCCGGTAGGTAACCAGTAGGTACTACTATATATATAATATGATAAAAATTGACACAGACTTGAGAATAAAACTGCATTTATATTTGCGAYTTTACTCTCTCTACTCGAAATAGTWTTTGCCAAAGATTCCTTTTTTCGGTACGGGTCTAACATTGACTTTTTCATRCSCACAACATTAATCRAAATCCTCCACCAAYTCGCTGAACRTGAAAAAGTAATTATCGATTTGGCRTCCGCGCACAATTTAAWTGGATAGGCARGGTCAARTTCGATCAGATGGTATTTAATTGTCTTCGGCGATTTCGGAATTTTTCACTTACGGAAAAAAAGGAAAAAGTAATAAATTGTTTAAATTAGRAACACGATCGTCACTGAAACTGATATACAAGTTTTTTCAATTTCAGATAGAAATTTGTTGAAAGCATTTAAATTTTCAAATTAAAATGAACCGAATGAACCTGTGTTCTACTCAAGCAATCTTGCAGTCGTTCACGAGCGGGTCGYCAACCAGTAGTTCAAAAGATCTCCGTTCATTCTACTCTAAATCGAAAGGATATTGTAGCCGCACAGGAACGGGTCGCCACCCAGGGCCTGCYAAGASCRCGCAAGATACRTTGGCCAAATATTAGAACAGAARRTACCARTGGASATCCAACATGATMCCATACSGAAGTGAGCAGGTCAMGGGTGCAGCTTCTGACTAACTCAACGACTTTGCAGTTGCCAGCGATTCCGCTATGACTAGGAAGCCAAAAGAATTAGYTTGATGCTACTTCCAGAGAGGGCAGACAYAAGCTTTGAACGTACAGCTAAGATTGACAAATAGATCCTCCAGAACACTCAGCCTCCTCGAATAGGTAGTGCTACTCGGGATGGAGAATTCTACTATTTCCATAGCGTTCAGTGCAGTGGCATCATATTCATTTTACCCAAATGTTTGTAATATTATCAAAAGAAAAAGCTTTTAAGCTACACAATACGAAATAAAAAGCTTCAAAGCCAGTGTTTCAATCACCTGCTCAAACTCGCCACTTGCCGTGCATTTAAACGGTGGACCTCTACAACTTTAGCTCTTCAGATCTGAATACCCGGTACCGCTATCTTATTTGAGTATCAAATAAACTTAATACAAATAATCATTTCCTCATACTGATTAACTGCAGAAGTCAAAGATTTGTTGAAGTATTAAATGCACAATTGAAACATATGTGCAACCGTGATATGATCTCTATTACTACCTCAAACCACACGGAGCAAACAGTCAAAACTCGAGGATTTAGTTACAGTTTTTTTTTTTTTTTTTTTGTTACCTTTCAATCGTGCTTGGCAACGCGATCACGCGAAGTTACGCTCTGCGCCGAAATTCTTTGCAACTGCTCGCTGTCACTTTTAAGCCTGCCACTTCCGTCTCGGCCGCGAGTTGACAGTATTGAATGCCACTTCTGCAAGAAGCTGCGGTCCATCTATCACATACAACAGCAGCAGCAATAACAAGAGCAAATAATTTTTAATAAAAGCCACCTTATTGCATTAATTGAATGTGCAGCGAAGCACTTGACTCCACCAAGTGGCAGTTGCATTAGGCTAAACGCAATACAGCATTTGTGTTGCTTCGCGCAGAACACTTGAGACGCTTGCAAATCACAACAACCATTTGCAATGTGATTTGCCGGCAAAGTGATCGAGTTACGCCGAGGCACCGCCGCCGGCAGTCACCGCCTGCACGCATACACACACATAMAAGTTGCCTTTGCGTAACTCCATCTTTGCCGCATTTTGTTGCAACCGAAAGCGATATCCGCTGCACGGCGCAGGTGATGAAATTTTGCCATAACACATGACAYATAATTAATGTGTGTGTTTGTTTAAATAAGTAAGTGATTTGTTTGTTGATAGYTGAACGGAAGCAGCAAATCGCCAATATTTGCATGAGAAAATATATTGACAATGGTAATTGGAATTTGAAAAACTGAAGTCTGTGAAGCACCAATTAAGAATATTTGTACAATTCAATGGTTTTTTTTTACCAAAAATATTCACACGGTCGGTTTCGCCTGCGGCATTTTCCTGTGGCACGTACTTATATTAACAACTAAAAGCATTTGAATACTCTAAATAAAAAGTGGTTCAACTAATTTATTGTATAGTAGTAGTGACATATGTATATATGTAGTAAAGCCTAATTCAATACATTAAACAATTATAACTTCATTTTAGCAAAACATTCTTCTTGTTCCAAGAGGAGAGTTAGATTTTTGAGATATCGATCACGCAACCCGCATGAATACCAACATTATAATGAGTTAGTTTAAAACAGAAGGCTACAGACGAAGGTACCCAATGCTACTCTATCTCGAATGGAGTACTCCAAGGCACTAGTGTTAGGCCCACCTAATGTATGACGGGGTATTAAGAAGATAGCAATCAACACACGTGAAACTAATAGCGTATGCGGGCAACCTCATGGTGGTAACAGTGGCCAAACAATTAGTCGACCTAAGAAATAAATGCAATCAGTGCTTAAATGGTCTACATCAATGGTTCTCTTTTGTGAGCCTAGAACTGGCGGAGCAAAAACTGAACGAATAGCCTGTATGCCGCTCATTGACATCCAGGGCGATGAACTCGAGCGGTTAATCGATAATGTAACGACAATCATGTGTCGGTCGATTGATAAATGGAAAGCTGTTAGCGAAGCGTCAGCATTCTTAATGACAAAATTGAGAATTTCAATGGATTAGGTGTCCGTCACTACGCAAAATAAACGTTACTTAAATGTACTGTCCTTCCCAGGAAGTAATACTTAGCCGTTAGTTCGGTGGGAGAATCTTGAGTTAGGAGTAGTTTAGGTTTAGCGGATTAAAGTTCCGCACCACGGCTTTCGCTGCTTCCGTCTAAAAATATTGTACAATTACTACATAGTACTGTGCATAACATTTCTTCGATATCTTTATATTGAAAATGGACGAAATCGAAGTACTGCCACGCCTACTTCCCACATAACACAATGTTAAATTCTTTCAGATCCTTCGCTTTACAGAACATATATCAAACATGAAGACAGCGAAATAAATCTTTACACAAATATTGCTTTTAAATCTTGCCATATTCACAAGTTGTGAAAATCGGGCCATAATAGCTGTCTCTTATACACATCTAGATGTGTATAAGAGACAGCATGAAGACAGCGAAATAAATCTTTACACAAATATTGCTTTTAAATCTTGCCATATTCACAAGTTGTGAAAATCGGGCCATAATATTACTTGAAGTCAACGGGTACCCAATACTTGGGCCCTAGTGCCTACGGCATAATTTTTACTGAAAGTATCGGACAATCTGTGAGATATATTAATTAAAGACTTCTTTGCTGATAACATTAACTCCTGACGTCGACTACCAAGGATAAAACCCGGTTTTGATCATAAACATTTTGAGACTATAAAATGTTCGGTTACACCGATTCAATTGTTCATTCCTTCCTTACTTGTTCATATTTCTCATTTTCATAATCACTTGCCTCAAGCACCCAATTTTCGGGCCTGCCCAGAATTTCAAGATATGGATCAACAGTTGAATCAGGGCTTCCTAGAGAAGATTCACCCTTTGAACTTCTATCTATCTATTCTATCCGTAAAAAAGCTCACTACGGCTATTTTCCAGAGACTCCGCCTCACCCACATATCTCTCAGCGGTAGGTGCGCGGTGAAGACTGTCTCTTATACACATCTAGATGTGTATAAGAGACAGCACACGCAGGCACTTCTACTTCAAATGGCAGCTGAAACAAAGGAAAAGCAGTAAAATGTAYTTTACTGCAAATTTTCACCTACAATTCCACTTTCTGGTGTTATTAACCTCAAGCAGCCCAACAGTGGGCGCACATGTAATTCGACTCGGAGAATGTCTTTTGACAACAACAGCAACTACGCTCATTGTTTTTGTAGGTGGAATTGGTCTGTGAGCGACGGGGCCAGCTGCTGGATATTGCGCYGGATCAGCCAGCGCGCTAACTGTGCCACATGMGAGCGCTGCGGGGCTGCTGGCCAATGCAGACCAGCGCCTTGCGCTTACGTCATAACACCGCAGTGACGTTGACAAACAGAKAGACGGAGCTGCGGTGGTGTATGCAAGCGGAGCGGTGCAAATGCTTTCTGGAGCGTTTTGCCTGGCAYGGTRCTGCACTGATTATGCCGTSCATGGCATCCTGCAAGGCTGCGCCACTCCACACCAGCAGCGCGGCACTGTGGGCGCTGATCAGCGGCGCGTGCGCACTATCGATTGTGCGCCAATTGAGTTGCATTCGACTTTTTCATTTGCAGTGCGCCATTGGTTTTTTCTCTCTTGGCTAAACATTTTCATTTTAGACACTAGACTGGGCGCCTCGCTACTTGGCGGTTTGTGTGTTAGCAGTTAAATGTTACTTATATAATAAAAATCTAGTAATGTTKTCGCGTATTTAATGCGCTTGTGTGTGTGTTTGATTTGTGGCTTTTTTCTCGTGTTTTCAGCTAGTTTGGCAACAAAATATAAATTAAACTGGTTCTACGGGTGTGTGCTGGTCAGCTAGCCGTCCAAAGCCTGGCGATATRTGCGTGTGTGTGTTTGTGTGTGGCGCAATTGAAAGCAGGAAATGCCGCAGCATCTGTGCACTCGCTTGCCTTTTGTCTAACGTTGAAAACAAAAACAAATATGAATTAATGGAAAATTAAAATTAGAGYGCATGCAATAAGTGCGTCGCATTTGGTGGCCCCACGGAGAATTCATGCCAGCCATTCGAAAATGTTTCAGGTTTCTACTGTGAAATTAAATGCTGACGTCTGCCTTCATTAAAGTCTTTCGAGCTTAATTTTTTATAATTTTTAATCATAAACTTTAAACTAACATTTTTTACCATTCAAACCGGTATTTTGAATTAAAAAAAGAATTTTTAAAAATTAAAAAACAACTTTGTGAAAACAATTTTTAATAAAAATTTTTTATATTATATATTTTTAAAACTAAAAAAAAAAATTTAAATATGAAAAAAAAATTAGTAATTAAAAATTATTTTCAATTAAAATATTTTGTCAATTTTATTTAAAATTTAATTCAATTATTTCTTAACACTCTATTTGCAACTCTGCCTCCAGGCTCTCCTCTTCAAACTCACCTTGATCTGCACAACTTCACGCATTTCCGTTTTGTAGTTGGAGCAACGTGGTGGAATCTCCATGCACCACTGGGAGCTGCGTATGCGCACTGGCTGCATAGTGGGCACCTTCAGTTGCTCCACATAGG
>NW_017535553.1:459255-463875 GCF_001853355.1 Bactrocera latifrons | reverse complement strand
AAAAAAAAAAAAAAACAAAATACATGTGTACACGGTGAAATTTACAAATGCAACAAACAACAGAACATTAAATTCTCCAACAAATAGCAAATTAAAAGCAACTGTGTGCCTAGACACACACACACGCACGCAAGCACCCGATGGCACTACCGAACGCACTTGCGTAAACAGATCACAATTGAATTATCGCATGCGAACGCACTGAAACCAAATCAGTGCAACCAGTCCGACAGTGACACAGTCCGCCGTAAAGACAGACAGCTCTACGGTCAACAACAAATATGTATGTAAATGCTCAACATAAATCAGCGGACAATTATTTAATTGAAATGATGATGTCCTTAACTCGCTTTGTTTTTGTAAACAGTACCTGCGCTCATACAAACGCACTGGAAAATAAAATATAAAAAGKGTAAATAATGTGTACCCTCAGCGGTGTAGCAGTTGTGTGTTTCGATGTTGTTGACGTAGTTGTTGCTTCGTATGCAATTTGAAGACTTTGCACTTTTGATGTTTATGGTATTGAACTGAATGTAAGTATGCATATGYATATGYTCTTWGKCACAATATATACTCGTATTGTTATGTGAACTTCTTTCCAATCTTGCCACCCTTTTTTTTTCTATTCGCGCCGATATTTACTGCTTTGCTTGCATACTTATAAGTTTTGACAAATAATATGGCAATGACCGTTYGATTAACTTATAACATCCACGGCTGATTCTCATGACACAAACCAAGTTGAAACAGCGGTTACTTTGAGATGCCTGAACCTGGCAGGTATTCATAGAGAAACCTTATAACACAGAATCTAACTTAGACGCGAGCCAAAATGCGCGGCTAACCTCAGTTTAGAGGAAGCTGGATAATTGAGTAGAAGACAGAAAGTTTGAAATTTGAGGAATGCCCTGTGTACCTTCTCCTATTAATACAATACTTCGTATAACCAAAATAATGCCAAATAAATCAGGCTTATTAAAGCCTTTAACTTAATGGTTGTAATGTTCTCTTATCGGATTTAATTGTCCAACAGCCTGGTTCATTCTCCTTGTGATTTTGGRGCGATCCCGGATTATGTGCTCCGGTGTTTCTGCTCGTTGGTCGCCAAAGCAACACCGGTCTATGGAACAGTCCCATATTCTATGAAGATAACTCCACAGCCTGCAGTGACCTGTGTAAATTTAACTTATTTTATATCTGGGAAAAGCGTTTAGTTTCTTGTGTTGTATCAAACTCTCAGAAACAGTCTCGCTTGTAGAAGCCCAGACACAGTGACACTCTACTGGAACTTTTCCCTTTCTGCAGCCCAAGGATCAATGCTAGTAGGATATAGATTTATGTTATAATCCATTATTCTGCGCGTTAGTATCGTGAAAATTCTTTCCTAGAATAATCTGTGCGCATACGTAYTCTAAAAGTTGCCATACCACTGCAGTATATTTCAAACTGAGTCTTTGCTATTGCGATAGAAGCCGAAGCCAGCTCTAATGTACCTGCGGGCAATTCCAGAGTCAGCCAGAAGTGTCTTGGGAAGTTGTGRAGCAGTGGAAAGTGTTGTCAGAAGTAAGCAACTTCACTTCTACTGRGTGCCAGGTCACAAAGGCATCGAGGGCAACCAAATAGTGGACGAGATTGTGAAGAATGKTGTGCAGCTAACATCCGAAAACGTGAAAAACATTAGACGATCTGAACAGAAGCGTGGTAAGGGAAAACAGTAGAGCATCTCTTGTGCATTTGTGCCGCATTGGTGAGACTACGTTGTAAGCATCTGGCGTCCCCAGACTACTTCTCTTGGACCTGGGAACTGAACTCTATCTGGTGTCGCAAATGACCAAAACTGGTCTATGCGTYGCTTATTATCTACCATTTTAACCTAACCTAGCCAAACCTAATCTCTGTACATCTGTTAAGGCCATAGACATCAGCTTGAAAATTGCTTGTAAACCTGCACATGGATACTGACACTTTGCTACAAGGTCCCACTAAACCAGCGCCAATCCCATCTGTGGTTTCGAGTCGTATGGATTCCATTGAATTTTGCTCCTACGCAGGTACTTTTCAAGGATACTGTCCTCGCACTCACCTTTTCAGCTCATTGAGGCTTTGCATCCCTTCTGAAAGCAAATTCCCCTGGTAATGTCATTTTTTTGGAAATTCCTGTTCTTATCATGCTCTGATGACCTCAGAGCTAAAATAGACCTTTTTGCTGCTATGTTCACAACGATATAGTCGGAATGAGGTCCGTCGGATGGAAAGAGCCGCACTCGTCTTCTTCCGTTAATCCACTTTTGACAAAATTCATCCACAAACATCAGAGTTAAGGATTACMACAGAAAATATTATCTGTAGCAATTTTTTTCAAACGCCATTGAAAAGGTGCAAAAAAACAGCAGTTTTTCGAAATTAGTAAAAAGTAAATTTCTAAAACTTAAAAAAAAACCTTTTTTTTTTTTAACTAAAATATATTTATATATATATAAATTTTCCAGCCGAGATGTAACAAATAAGTTTCGATATAATTCATTTGAATCAAATTTCTATTACCAAAACTGTTACAGTCACAGCGCCACTGCATTCCAATTGCGCAGGCGTCTCAACCCATTAACCACTAAATTTATTTGTTTATACTTCACTAAACTATTTTTTTGCAAATTCATCGCCTACTAGCARTAAATCATAAGCAGAGAGCGTAAATTTTACAAAAATTAACGCGTTAACTAAGGCTCATAGAAGCACTTATGATATATTATATAATGTACTGGATCAACACACAACCGTTAACGCTTTATTTATTTRACACTTGAGCATGTAATTATATCAAGAGGAGAGCTGTGAGTATTTCTACAGCGACTATTTCCCAAGATCAACGACTACCTACCTACACACACACGCGTGTACGGCTAGTCGGGAAATGCATTCCGARTAAATACTTTAATTCGCTGAACACACTACGCCTGCGCTGCGTAAATTTAAGCGAAATGCTGATACGAGTAGGTTCGCTTTCATTATGAGGCGGTGCGCGTCTTGGCACACAGGGGAACGTCGCCAATTTATGAATCTATCAACTGCGGAACAAGCAAAGCCTATATGAAACAGTATATTACATATAATGATTTATGTTGTTGTATGGGTGCTTATAAATTACATCTAGAATATAATGCCAGAATTTATTGTCTTACGCGAGTATTTACTTTGACGCAGTATTAAACAACTTAATAAACTGACAAGGTATAGTTTTCAAACGAATTCAGTACGAAGTGACACCCTGTAGAAACTGAGATTACTTTAGAAGTAAAACGTAAGTTAAGAATTTAGGTGTGGATCAAAAATTTGAGGCGACTTATATCAATTCTGTGGRTGCGCAAAAGGTATGGAAACCGAGATGCTTCACCTCTGGTCTAACGATAGCTGGACAAGTTGCGTTCTCCGAAATCCTTGGCCTCATCGCATAAGTAGCAGAAATGGGACATTGTGCAGTTAAGACGCCTATCGTTGCGGCGATGGAGCCTTGTTAAGAGCTGACAGTACAATGAACCTTTTATGTTCCACTCTCAGCCAGCAGCCTTTCGCAAACAGACAAGTTTAACATGGAAGTAACTTGTTGCTACTGCTAGTGAGGTCACTCATTMGCTGACCAGCTTTGAGTTCATTGTCAGCGAGCTGAAGGCTCCTGCCAGCGTCAACCCCGCCCCCCTTTATTTTGAAGGATATCAAGTACCATCGTTGGAGTTGGGCCTAGTGTAACTCTGATGTCAATGATAGGCACCCATTGAACGGGTGTGGCTTTACCGAACACCACTACACAAATACACTGTAGAAGTGCCTTGACTTAACGAGGTTTCTGAAAGCCATGGCACAACTTTTTGTGAGAGCTCCCACCGCTACTCAACAGCTCCTTTATAGTAAAATATGGCAAACATTTGCGTACTTCACCTGATCCTCCACATGTAGCTTCCATGATAGCTTTTTATCAAGTATAAAGCATGGATAAAATGATACGAAACTCTCGCATTGGCCCTCACTTTTCTCTCAAACGCCTTCCCTGATTATTTGACAGCGATGGAGATCAGGGAATTTCGATCAGCTGATTTCAGAAAAAGCGGGATTCCAGAAATAAATCGCTATAATCAACTGACAAACTGTGTGAAACAAAATTTCTTTGAAGTGTATGCATATTTGGTAACCTGAATTTTCACAGCATATTTTCAACTTTCCTTGTAAGTAATAGGATAAAGACAGGTTAGTACTAAAGTTAAAAAATACGAAGATTTGTAAAGAGTAGTATTTAAATTTGAACTTTTTGCATAATAATTTTTCTAGTTAATATAGCAGTTTTTAAAAATATGTAATTTACTAATCTAACAACATATTATAATAATATGTTTGTAATTAAATTCTACTACGTACGTTAAATAAGAATAAATATTTTATTGTATTGATTTTAGAACTAAGTGTAGAAATAATTTCAAAAGTTACAGTATTTTGGTAGGAAATTGCAAAATACCCAAACGTTACTTAAAAAATGCCCATTCTAATATTTTTCAGCTGTGGCATCATTGGCAAATGTTATAAAAAATACGCGTTTTGACAGCTCTCTCTCGAATCAAAGAGTTTCGCATC
>NW_017535553.1:456659-458083 GCF_001853355.1 Bactrocera latifrons | reverse complement strand
CTCAGGTGGCACAACTGAGAAATTCTATATTTCTAAATTTGTTCACTTATSTAGAGAGCAGCCTTAAGCAACTCCACCGTTAGTGCGATCTATGAAATCCAAATGACAGTTGCCGCTACTCTGGCAATATTCATAAAAAACTCGTATTTTGTGGCAAAAMAAGCGCGTCTTCGAACAATTACAAAAAAATTTAAAAAAAAATGTAAATAAAAATTTTACACCGTAATCATTCATTTTRCATGTTCTACTCTAAAGCATATGCTAATTGGAAAATAAAATGAAATATTTTACATGCAAACAACAAACCGCCTACGAGGCACTTAACATTTTAAATTCAATAAAAYCATTTATTACCTGAGAAATGCCTTAACAACTGCGGACTTCCACTTCCGTCAATATTAGCGAAAATAAAACATAAAACCTAGAATTAAGCACAAATTCACACGTGAGTGGAAATTAAGAGCCGCGGACGTATTACGTGGATTATTGCCACGAACTGAAATATATAAAAGAGAAAACAAAAAACTCACACRCAATTTGCAGTTGAACTTGAGTCAATGCCAATTGGCGTCTGGCGTTTGGCGTTTGGCGCTAAGCGTTAGRCGCGTTCCAACCGCCAAACACACACGCATACACACAAGGGTGTCGAACGAGCATACCGRCTGCACCCGCTCAACCAGACTGCTCAATTTGCCATTTTTTCACAATAAAAATAAATTTATGAAAAAAGTACGTGAAATCACTGAAGTGCGGGAAACCAGTTGGGCAATTTGTCAGAGGTACAGCCAAGCGGTAGGTGGCACGACGCCACAATGCTAACCCATAGTCAATCTGTGAGCGTAGTGGTGTGTGTGTGTGTGTGTGTGAGTCCGAAATAAAGCAAATGGGACCACCTGTGCGTATGCGAAACCCATTGGCGTTGATTGGGCAGTTTTTGCGTATGCGGTGCATGGGTAGTTTGGAAAAACGCTTGCGTACACGCAGGTCATTAGGCGACACCGCATGTGTGCATTTGTTATATAATGTATATGTTTTCTTTACGGGCAGTTCTTGAACTTGCCAGCGTGTCGCGGTTAAATTATTATTCCAAAAAAGTAAAAAACAGAATTTCCAACTGGTTTATGGTACGAAATTAATAAAAACCAAAACAAAAAAAAAACAATTTTTGTGGATAAATTTATTTAGCTTACAAATTGCATAAATGGTATTGATGGGCACACCTAGTAAGCAATTTAAAAAAATAGATTTTTTTTACATTTCGGTGRTTACATATTTAAAAAACATGCATCAACTAGTTTTTGAAGTTGCAGACTCCATGAGTTAATTTTCAAACGTGTTTTTCTGAAAACAAAATTTATCTATCGCATTTGTTGCCGCGATTAGATACTCTTCGACAAATTATTCGATCGCTATCAAATTTTTTT
>NW_017535553.1:455076-456232 GCF_001853355.1 Bactrocera latifrons | reverse complement strand
CTTAAGTTGTAAAATTTATGGAATTTATATTTTACAAGAGAACCCGGCGAACTCTGTTTCACCGAAGAAAAGGTTTTGGATTTCAAAARATCCTTGTTTTAGGAAATACACAAAAAAATAATAAATATTTGAGTATCTTAATGATTTTTTATTGTTCATGTGTTCTAGTACAGATGTCGTACTTTTCAGTTAAATACCTTGTGATAGACAATATTTTCTGTTTAATTATCAGGCGTAAGAACAAACAACGCAGATAGTCTTCCATCCCTTAAACTCACCACATATATTCAAATCACAAACTTTAAAATATTGACCTTATGATTTTATGATATGAAGACGTCGAAAATTGAAGTATTTTGACCTCAACCGTTGATCGGTTGGGATCAACGGRGTACTCCGAATCAGAACTTCCTCACCATCCAATATTTCCGTTGTGTATTGTCACATAAATCACATTGTTCATCWATTTACTTACCTCGAAACGCATCCAAGGAGTTTATACGGACAATTTCTTGTTTTCTCACACTCCTTTCATTCACAATATGCCCTTCTTGCATTACGTAATCGTAATCGCAAACGCTAAAGTAAATCACTCATACTATCCGTCCCCTGGTTCTAAGCTATCTCCCCACAAATTTTCGCCAAATCGGCTCAGCCGTTCCTGAGTTATTAAAAGTGTTACTAAAAGGACTTTCTTATATAGATATATGTACATRTATATATGGATTATAAATATTAGGTGTTTCAGTTCGAAATTTAAAATGTAATGCAATAATTTTTAAGTTCTTCTTCTTTTTTTTTTTAAGTTCGGCTTGCGCTTAAGTCTTTGAAATTAATTAAAAAAAAGCCTCAATAAAACCATAAAAAGAMGCTCAATATTTCAATTATAAATTTAATCAAATTTATTTTTTTAATTCACAACAAAAYTCCAATAGCAATAACTTTAAGCTTATAGCACGTTAAGCATGTACAAAAAAAAAAAAAAATATGTATAAGCATATTCATAAAATAGTATAAATTCCAACCTTTTAAATCTAACAAAAAATTTCGTTTTCCTTAGGCGCTGCGCGTTATAAGAAGCAGCGACCAAACCACCAACAACAGTGTTGGTAATTTCACACAATCTGCTTTGGTGCCCGCGTTATAGTAACCACCA
>NW_017535553.1:453054-454431 GCF_001853355.1 Bactrocera latifrons | reverse complement strand
GGCAGGAAAATAAACATGGGTTTTGGTCTGACATATTTTACAGCCATTGCAATAAATTTTCTGCGTGTATTTGTTGTTATGCCGTTGCACCAAAGGGAAAATTCTGCAATTTCTGCACGGTGTAAGGTTTTGCAAGAGCAAGAGAATCGCCCTCATATGATAATATCAAGTGACAGCTGTATTTGTATGTGGATTGTAAACAAATATCAAGTGACAATTTAGGGCCGGCAAAACATTTCTTCCAAAAACATCGATTAAACTAGAGCAGGCACCGATTATAATGAGTGGAATGTAAGTTTTCAATAAGTTTTCAGCGAAAACTGTGTTTTCCTTTGACAGATTTTACATGGACGAAAACACAAGTTTTCGTGCGAAAACCAGTTTTTGCCACGAAAACATGTTTTCGTTGTCGGTCCGAACATAGTATTATTATTCTGTAAATCATATAACTTACTTCAGTAAATTCCCTGCTTCCGGATGGCGATACACATCGCAGCGATGCAGGGGTTTCCGTGGATCTCCAGGCACATATTGACCGCTCACACGACACATGCCACGGTAGATTTGGAATTGCAGTATGGTTGAGACATAGTATCTGAAAATAGAGAAAAATTAAGACTTTTAGTAAATAAGCGGTTCAAATACAATATGAAGTTGAAAGCAACGCTTAACATTCCAGCAAATTGCATTCCACAAATCTTCTATAACAYTGTCTACAAAATTACGAATGTAAAGTATCAAAACCATTCAATGATAATCCATTTGAAAATTTTAGTAGCTGACTATAAAGTGTTTGATAATTTAAGAGCTYAGTGCAATAATTTAATACCGCATGTCCGATCTAATAATGGACTGAGCGCGCTGAAGCCGCAAAATTCGCGGCTACAGACTTACATACATGCATCTGTCGCTTTGCATCTGTGAGGCTGTTAAAACACGTAGCATCACATGCGCATTAACAGTGAATTTAATTAACTACTTAAATTACTTTTGACTAAATATGAAAAAGATATACTCCGCAAGTGCTTTCAAAATATAGCGCAAGGTCGTGTTGCAAAATCATTAGAGGTTTTATTAGTAATTCACTTCGAAATTTGTTAATATACCTCGTTTACACACATTTAGAATCGTAAATCCAAGTTAATAAAAAAAAAAATAAAGTTGTCAATGAAAAAAAAAGATATATTTAAATATCTTTCACAAATTCAGTAGCTTAGGAACCTTACAATACCTCCGACCTGGACTGGTCCATGTAAATTGCGAGCGCAAACAGAATCGATGCAAATTTCATAGATAGATCCAATCTTTTTCTATCCTCGTGGGAATAAATATTCATCGGAAATGTTGCAGAAGTATTTTGAGGAGTTTATTTCATAG
>NW_017535553.1:429374-452642 GCF_001853355.1 Bactrocera latifrons | reverse complement strand
TTATAAAGTAGATTTTGTGCATCGATTCATCACTGTGGATGAGATTTTTGTTTACCACCATAGTCCCGAATCAGAAGAAGAGGCTAAAGAGTAGTGTGAACCTGATGGTTCGGCTTCGAAACGAGTTCGTAACCGCAAACGGCCCAAGAAGGTTATGGCATCAACTTTTTGGGATGCGTGAGGAACTTTGTTTGTGTATTACTTGCAAACTGGTAAAACAATTAGTTCTGAATATTATTGCAACCTTTTGGACCAGTTGAAGGAAAAAATTCATGAAAAAGAACCCGATTTGCCGAAAAAAAACTTTTTCACCAGGACAATGCGCCGTGTCACAAGAATATTATGCCAATGGCTAAAATCAATAAATTAAACTTCGAATTCCATCCACCGCATTCACCAGATTTGGCCCCAAGCGATCTTTATTTGTTTCCAGAACTGAAAAAATGTATGCGTGGTCAGCGTTTTTCATCAAATGATGAGGTCATAGCGGCTGTTGAAGCATATTTTGCAGACCTGCCGGATTCTCACTTTAGGGATGGGATCCRCASATGGGTGGATSCACGTGTATTAATGTTCAGGAAGATTATACTGAATACTAAAGTGTATTTTGAATCATAAAATWGTGTTTTTCTTAACAACGACAAACCTGGTACATATATATATGTACAAACCACACGAATATAGTTTCAGAGCTATACAACATAGTTCTATAATAAAAGTCCAATAATAGCCTTTGAACTAACCATATGAGAAAGASGCAGTATAATACAAAAAAATATTATGTATTGTAGATTAAATTATGTGTCAAAAGTCAACCCATCAGCTTTTAAAATGAACTAGTTTCATTTTAAGTATTGTCACATAAACAGGTCAACTTCGCACTGCTTTAAATAAAAATTTAAGTGCCGAATTAAACGTGTCCCGTGTCTTTGTGTTTACTCACAGCACTAAAATATAATTTGTTAGCAGCTATTTACAACATACTTTATACTTTTAGTAGCTAGCCAACAGCACTGGCAACGCTGAATTATCAAATTATTAGCACCATCAAAATGTTAATGATCGACAATTTGTCCTCAAGCCGCCATTGCAGCGCATAAAAATTGCATAATCGCTTGCATGCAAAAACCAAGCAATTAAATCGAAACTAAAGCACAGCTCGGCACTGTGCTGCTGCTTTGACTGCTCAGCCATAGCCTCACACACACGCACACACAAACGGTAAGTACGTCGMTGGTTTTGTGGCCAGGCAGCGGTTCAATGCCGGATACAGTTCTAGCGCTGCAYGGAATTTGCTACATTTTGCAATATCCACAAATCATTACGCGCTAAATAATGARCCATAACCGACGGTCGAGGAGCAATGCGGCAATGCCGAGTGGGTATTTATGAATTGCTGTACTTTTGCGCTCGTTTATTGGCGTCCATGGCGGTGTTTAGAGGCAGCCATGCCCACCGGGGGCTCTGCGAAAGCGAAATTAGCCGTAATCAATGGTAATTATTGTTGATTTACAAATTACGTGCTCGTTTCCAACGCACACACACATACATACACAAATATTTATATATATCTATATATATAATATATAACCGAGTTGAGTTCAGTTTCACTGCAACCTGACAAATCCATTTAAACCGCTTGGCATTTCGAAGGCTGCTGTCGATTATGGCCGCTGTAGTTGTTGCTGTTTGGTGGTCAAAGGCTGCTGGGGTGTCAGCAGTGGGCGTTGGACAGGGTRCTTTATTGTGATGGTCACGTTGCGCTCTTGCTGATTTGCTTAATTGACGCTGGTTAACTTACCGTTTTCAACGCCAATTATGGTAATTTCACGCTAAACAAAAGACTTAAGGCACAAACTTCAGCGGCGATGCGGGCAAAGGCGGCTTCRAATTAATTTCAAGTAATTTAAATATCGAAACTCGATCGCTGTGGCTTGTGGGTTCTTATTGGCATTAGAAACTAGTTAATATTTAAATTTAAGTAGGCCTTATTAGTTGCCACATTTGTGCCGCATGAGTAGTAAAGGCTTTGGAAATATTGAGACCAAAAGTAAATAATTTAATTAWGTTGTTTTTGGGCAGCGTAGTCTATGTATTAGATGTTTCGGGTAGCACTAYGGTGGATGTTGCTTCAAATTCAATAAGCTTCAAAGCAGCCATTTTCTTCAGTTTTTCTGCCGTGAAAAAACTTTTTATAAAATTCWTATGCAGATGCTCTAAAGAGGCTTTAAACTTTTTTGTTCCTGAATTTTTTTGATCAAATTAAAAAAAAAAAATACTACTGCAACCCACGTGAAAGTTTACACCTCTGATGTGAGATCAGGCATGCACCCCTTCTAATTTCTGCTAAAGATCCTTGATATTACTCGAAAGTCAAATTCAAAATTTGGTGAAACCCGCAGGTAGACATAATGAAACATTCACAATACGGTAATGATATGACAAAAACTAGAAATTTGTTAACTCGGTTGCTCCCTTCACAAATAAAAAAAACTTTCTACGCAAGAAACTGATTTTGATTAGTGGGTCTAAATGGCAGCCATATGTTAAAGTCAATTTCTTAAGAGATTGCATTATAGACTTAGGTATAGAAGCCCGCGCTCGTCAATTTTGATAAATAAAAAGTTTTCCATAAAAGCAACTAATTCTGATCGTTCATTTTAYATGRCAGCTATAAGCTRAAGTGATCCGATCTAAACAATTTCTTCGAAAGTTCTGCATGCCAAATAAGGTTGTGATACTTTGTCAAATGAAGAAGCTTCCCATACAAGAACTTGATTGCGATTGCTCAATTGGTATGACACCTATACATTAAAGTATACCGATATCGGCCGTTCCGGCAAATGAACAGCTTCTTTGGGAAAAAAAGACGTGTGTAGAATTGTCTGATCGATATCTCACAACTAAAGGACTAGTCTCCGACGTTTCCTTCTAGGTCTTAAATATGTCATGGAAAACTTAACATACCACGTTCAAGCTACAAATATTAGAGAAATATATTTAAATAATACTAAAAAAAAATTCTAACTTAAAATAAAAATGTTTTTCATTAACAACACATTTTTGAAAACTACTTCGTCGCTGAATAGTGACTAATAAAATTACCATACATTACTTTCCTATTTTTTCTTAGTTTTCGGTCAATATCCTGTTGTGGTTTGTTTTCYCAAGCGCTCGCTGCTAACGATCACGCCTTATAAATCAAACGAACGACACGAAGTGCRCAACATGGCACAAGGCATGCAAACCCACTGCCACAGTGCCCTGCATTCGCGGAACGGTCAGATGGTCTGTAACCAGCAGGCAACAACAATAAACAAGCGGCGARCACACATAATGCAAACAACGGGTTTAACATGCTGCAAAATCAACGAACACAAGCGAGGCAACAACCTTTAAAGTCACAGGCAGTTGAGCAGCCGTCCAAGMAATGAATCAGCAAGCTGCTACAACAACAARGCGGCGCACGCCAACGCAGCAGCCAAGCCGTGACTGCGACTAAGGTGCACGTTTGCGTTGTTGGTGTTGTTGCGCCTTTATGCGCTTAACAGAATGTTGTTGTTATGTTTGATTTAGCTCCACTCTTGGTATGGCTGTTGGGGTTATCGCTGCATGCCGCGGCCTGGCTTGACTTAGGTGGCATGCAACAATTGATTTTAATGMTGCCTTTTTGCTATTTGGTGGAGCTTTGCGCTTTAAATCCTTTTGCATAACAATTAAAAACACGGCWTTGGCGTGCAATTTCTCGTTTTTTATTTATTGTCTTTTAATTGTCGCTTTTTTTGGTGAGTGGTTATTGTTATAAGACTTAAAAATTTAAAAAAAGAATAAAAATTTCATTTTGTGTCAATTTTTGTTTTTACATCCATAATGGTTAGTCTATTACTTGCAGAGACACTTACAAAACCAACAACAATATTTTTAAGTTTAGCATTAATAAGCCACCAAGAACATTGAAAMCAATGAAAAGCTTAATGTCGCTGCCGGAAAAATGGCTCATAATTTATTTGCTGTTGGTGCGTGATTTCACTGAATCCATCATCATGACTGAGTAACACAAAATTTAAATTAAAAGCAACGTTCAAGGTCACCTCCGGCATAGACAACCGCATTTCGGCACGATTTMATTTTCTGTGGGAAAACTGAGGCATGATTAGACAATACTGAAAAAGCTGACTAATTACAATAGATCAATATATAAACGATAAATGATAATGCTTCACTAAATATTTATTTTTGTTTTCATATTTTTGCTATTTTATCGAAGTTGTAATGTGGCTTATTACATTCGAGACCTATGTTTTTAAGAAAAATATATATATTGGATAGTCGAAAAAGTCTTTTCTTATTTCCAATCAACTTTCAACTTATTTTTTTTTTATATTTATAATAAATCGTCTTCCACCTAGCTGTAAGCTTCTTAGCACAGATTTGATTAGTTAGTCTAACTCCCAGTTTTCAAAAACTATTATATTTATAATAAAAAATCTAAAATATAAATATTCACCACTTTTTGCGATTTTTCTGCTAGAGACTTTATTCCATCATGTAAATCGAAATTTAGAGATTTCCAGAAGGGGAAGCGAGCGAGCCATTATTGTGCTACACGAACTATAGCATCGTCTCCGTAAACTTCGCAAAWTTCATTGGTGGCTAGCGTGGCATCCTTCCCTTTTTTTTTACAAAATTTTGAAATATAGTGGATTTTTCATTATTTTTACTCATTTTTTATCAGCTGCAACTTTTTTTCAACGAATTTATTTTTTTTTTAATTTTTTTAATGACACTTTGAGTCTTACATTTCCAATACACTGGACATCTATTGACAAAATAAGAAAGGCTTTTTCGACTATCCAATATAAATGGGTGACAATCAAAAAAGATTGTTGAGGCGGCCATATCAACTTCGTCTCAATCATCAATTTCACCAAATATATGACTGCCGATATGTTTCATCCTCAGTCTTGCCAAAGATGGACAAAGAAGGAGAAATGGAAGTTTCCATCTCAGCTTTGTCATATGCACGCTATTGAACAATTGGGAAATCCAGTAAGAACTTCCACGATTGCTTTAAGATGAACGTTATTAATGGCAAATAATTTAATGGCCATGTTATTTTCTAGCAGGTACCCAAACGCGTCTAATAATAAAGTGCTGCCTTATAGATAGTCGCTATATTCACTTCTAGACTAACTTTGAGCGCACAGTGAGCGATTATAATATTCGGATTATTACGAAGTAAATTGCGAGGATTGTGAACAGAAGACGCATCCTGCGGCTTTAGACCTTGAAGATCAACGAAAGACCAATCTTTTTTTAGAAATTTACTAAATTTTTCTTTAATTTTATCGAAGGTTTGTTTGAAATCAATAAATAGCAAATGTTATGTAAGTCAATACTGTACTCATAACATTTCTCCACGGACTATTTGAGGGTAAACCTCCCGAGTCTAATGAGAGTCAAGTCTATGGTCTACCCCAGTGACGATTGAACTTCGTAGGAACATATAAATACTTTCATAAATAATAATCAACGATTTTATTAATATCCCAAACCACAATTTATACAAAAGTCTTAAATAGGTATATTTCTATTTATTTTATTAACAATATGTGTATATCTAGTTCACATTAATTAATAGATTATGTTTCATGTTGCACGCTGATTTAAGCCTCATGTAATAACAAGTGACTGCATGCCTATATAGGTCTTTCTYAAAGAACGCGATCAAACTACATTTTGACACAACAAATTCATCACATTATCAAAATTGTSTCACACCTGCTTTTCGTGTCATTTACTCATTTTTGAACTTAAGCATGTAGTTAAAATACTTTGAACAAACTTCAGCCCAAATTTTTGCAATCCCCTCTAACATAACGCACCATAATTTGCAGACCGTTAAGTGCAATAATCACCGTAAGTTATTCCCTCCTCTAAACGTCGACCACCGATTTACGCTCACTCATAATGGACGCCAAGACAATTCGGTTGGTTGCTATACTTCTAGTTAGTTACGATTGCATTGCTAACTACTATATTGCTAGCCGAAACGTAAAGAAGCATAGCGGCCGCCAACAGCTGGAGCTGAGCCACCACCTGCAGCATTTGACTAACCGAAGCAGCAAGTGGTCGGCGTATGCGCCAACGCCGCGCGATGATTATGATGATGGCAGGCAAAATGCGAATGTGGAGCAAATAACTACAGGCAGTGGCAATTGCAGGCCTGCTCGCCACAACCAATTGCTCAATTCAAGGAGGCGGCTTGAGGTTTTTTCTTCATCACGCAATAGCGAAGTGTGTGCTTTTAAGTGTCTGTCGAGTTGTCAAATGGCTGTCGTTGGAAATGGCACGGCTTGTGCGCCAGTTAAGCAGGCTGCCTGTCGGTTTATCAGTCGGTCACCACTGAAGCACTCACATGCGAGGCACGTATGTTTATGGCTCCTGTGCGCCAAMATCTTGTCGGCATTAAATGTTTGCCATCACATTTGGTACAAATCGCCAAAATGGCAACCAGTAGCCGCCGGCAACTGCCGATTCCTTATCGCTGCCATTTCAGATGCTAACATGTCAAACTGTACTCACAAACACACATATGGGGTATATATAGCAGTTGAAGGCAGTCTGTCAACAATTATACGAATGTTGCTGAGCCCCTCCCTCCGCAGTCAGCCAGCCAGTCGGCACARCCGTATTTACTTGTCTATAATAACACATTTTGCTTCTGTTTCTCAAATGRCTCAAATTAAAGGTTGCGAAATTAGCACACGCACGAAGGCGCTCATTCACTCKMTCACTCGTTGGCCGGCTCCTGCCACCGCTACACGCCGGCCGCTTGCTATTTGCGCTCTACTAGCAGTTGACCAATGCGAAAATGTTTATGTTGCCACTTTGTTACGATTTTACGTACACTGGTTTACATTTCTTCAATTTGATTGAACTGTTGTCCGCCCAGTGCTTGGCGGCAGCAACTTTGTTTTATCTTATTTAATTGCGTCGATAATTTTTTTTTTCTTCATGACAGACTACTTCGTACGTGTATGTGTGTGTTGAAAAGAAATTAAAATACGCCGTAAAATTGTTAATCATATGGTGCAAGATCTATTTTTATGTTGCTCACCATGAATACGGGTGCTGCACGCTGGATAGCGTCGARAATGTGGTTCGATTTCGTAATCCTTTGATTTTTATTGCCGCACCATAAAGCAAACGAGGTGGTGGTTTAATTGCTACTGACACAGTATTTTTCGTTGGTTTATTGCCGAATTTTTAGAAAGGGATTTCTTTTATATTTTATTATGATTTCTTATGTTGGGTAAACGAAAAATTCTTTTCGTATTTTCTCATTTTCGTTGCAGTCGTATATTTCCATTGTCATACCATATAGTGTTGGAAAGGTGAGAGCTTAAACTCACTTAACCAAAARAAAATTAAATTCGGGGAAGTTGAAAAAAAGTTACAGTTGTTCAAAAATTAAWCGTTGAAAAAGTCGATTAAATTWTGGAAAASAGTGACCMGGGCCGTCACACAAGCAGCCTTGAACTCGCTAAGAAACCTAACATTCATTATCAAACGGTTTTGGACCAAGGCTGSCTACAAAAATAAGGTCGATATTTGGGTGCCACATGAATTGTCTGTGAAAAATTTAATGGACCGAATTAACAACTGCTGAAACGAAACTAAATAGAACCATTTCTGAAGCGAATGGTAACAGGAGACGAAAAGTGGATCAAATACGACAATAATGTGGAAAAAAGTTCATGGCCAAGCGTAGTGAAGCTTCAACAAATGTTCGCAAAGTCAGGATTGACGCTTCGAAAAGTTGTGCTAGGTGTTTGGTTTGATTTCAAAGGAATGATCTACTGTAGGGTGCTCCAACCTGGTCGAACGATTGATTCTACATTTTGCTGTCAATAACTGATAAAATTGAAGCAAGCAATCAGAAAAAGAGGGCCAGAATTGATCAACAGAAAGGGATTCGTCTTCCATCAGGACAATGCTAAGGCACACATATTTTTGTTGATTCGGCAAAAAATTGGAGAGCTTCGCTGGGAAATTTTGATGTATCACCACATATCCCTGACCTTGCAACATCGGATTACTATTTGTTTCGGTCAAAGCAGARCTCCCTTAATGGATTCAAGTTGGCTTCAAGAGAAGCCTGTGAAAATTACTTGTCTCAGTTTTACGATGATAAACCATAAAAGTTTTACTTTCTACAGGAATAATGTCCCTAGCGGAAAAAAGGCAAAAGGTGGTCGATGGTACATATTTGGTTAATTAAAGTTTTTTTAAATATAAAAAAATAAATTGAACTTTACTCAGAAATACGAAAATAGTTTTTTRATTACTCAATATTTTTACACACACATTTGATGTGACGTTTATGACAGTAAACGCTGCGACATTAGATTACTGTAGATAGGTACACATACGCTTTTGTCTACTTCAAACCGAAGTCTAATACCAAGCACTTTTCTTGCGCAAAACCCAAAAATTGTTTCCTATTGCTTCACTCTTTCGCTTATTTAAAGATTATTTGAGACACAACGTAGAAAAAAAACTCTTCTGAGCTCACCAAATATTTGTCAAAAATGCCTCYCTCAATTATTTCAAACCACCCCAGTTGCTTTCTATTCATTACGCTGCCTGTTTTCACGCTGGTTATTTAATTAAACGCCTCAGCAGAAATTTTTCCATAACGTGTTGCAGTTTTGTTGCAAAATCTCCAACTTTTCACCAGCAGAAATGTACAACGTCGCATAATGTCTTTCGTAAGTGCCACTTGGAGACCGTGTTAGCGTGCGAGAAATTCAAAAAAATGCCAAAAAAAAAACGCACTCACATTCATAAAATAACAGAAATAGTTGCAAAATGTTTATGTCTCTAGTGAACAGTTGAAAAAAAAAAACGAGTTTGCATGCTATGCCAGTGGTTGGCGCGCGAACCGCCTTATAGCGGCAATTAATGGCGAAAATTGTAAACAAGAATAAATTGGCGGCAAAAATCTCACTACATTGAATAGGTATTATGAGTAGTTACCGTTAGTCAAGCATAGGCGCCGTTCCAAATATAAATATTCACATTTATGGGTTTCAAAAGTTTTCCAGGCACTTGAAGAGCGAACGTTTGCTTGTTGAAAGATCGTAATGGTCTGTAGTCAAGGGTGTAGGGGCTGTGGTGTAAGGTGTTGACAGCCATAAACSCCTCTAACATAATAATTTGGATTTCTAGCTTGAATAACGTCTAATTATAAAATTGCTAACAAGTTTGATGAGTTAGCTGGCTATGCGAGCCGTCCGGAAAACTTGTGTGGTGCACTTTAGGTAAATACTAATACCAAACATCATAAGGAATGGCCTTTGTGCTAGAAAAAAAAAAAATTAATTATTAAAAAAAATCGGAAATATCGATAATGTGCTTATGGATACTCTCAAAAATATTTCAAGTTTGCCAAGATGGTTGTTCATCTAAACAAACGTCGTAGACCTTATGAAGTATATATGTAAATGATCGGTGTGACAAGCTTAGTCGATTTAGACAGAAAGACATCGTGACAAAAATCGGCATGAATTAATATCCAAAGCATTKATATAATCTCTGGCCATATTTTTTATATCGGTAGCTATATATCATACAAACTATTCGAACAAACTCAAGTCTTTAMACTTTTTATTTGACAAGATATTTTTACGAAAGTTGACAGAGATTATTATCAGAAATGTAGCTACAATCTCCGAAGAAAGTATTTAGATGCAACAACTATAGAATACAGCTGCTACACAAACTGACCAATCAAACTCAAGATATAGTTATTTTCACAAACTTTTMTGCTATAAAAAGTACACCTGTCAAGGGCATTACATTATTTTTATTGACAAAGTTAATATCTTTTCTCATTCCAGTCARCTGTCAATAAACGGAGAAATACTAATTATAGTTTATAATAAAGAATCTCATTGTGATCAAATTGTGTGCTTCTGATTTTTTTATATAGAAATCGCCACAAATGTTGTTGAAATTTAGATCTACCGCTTTATCATCCAACCATCGTCAAGAGCATTGTTTTCTTAACTTTTTTGATATAATATCCATTCACATCGGCTTTTATTATTTGAATGCACCGCCTTTTGTTTCTTTACTCAAGTAACAAAATTTGAAAAGACAGCCTCGTCAGCAGCTTAGCGTAGGCATATTTTCAATATTTCACGCCTTCCAACATTCAAACTGAACACATTTGCATTATAATATTTAAATAGTTGTGTTATTTATATACCCGAGCTCAGCTTTCAAATATTTRTAGTGTATATTTGCAGTTAACAATTTCAAATAATGAAAGATTTTCACGGTCTTCGAACTTAGTCGATTAATCTCAGTTAATTTATATGCAATTATAACAAACAATTCTAAAACAAAAACCATTTGCTACACATATCAAACATTAATAAGCTTAATGAAGCTTAAGTTTGTCAATAAAAATAATGTAAGTTTAATGAAGCACAAAGACAGCATTTAATTCGATTAAGTTTTCACTTGACTTATAATATACAAGTATATTTAGCGATTCGATATAAAATACAAATTAAAACGATATAAAATATAACGCATGATTTGTTTTGATTATTTTGATTTACAGTTATTGTGGCGTTCATTTCGGCAACTGCTAAGCAAGCACAGTCTGTGATTTTATGGCATTAAATAGCACATAAATATTGCTAATTATTTTTGATTCATATAATATGTACAACTATATTTGTAGCTATTTAATAATGCACCGAAAAAAGTGACTGCAAAAAAGATGAAGAAACAAAAATCCGATTAAAAAATATTAACGAAAATTAGTAAAACATAAATAAATTAATATGTATGATTAATGCTTAGCAAACAAAGTCCACTYAAAGCATATAAATGTTACCTTTTTTTTAACGATTTTCAAAGCAAATCCACATCGTCACCACCTTACCTCCCCTCACCTCACTCGCTTAAAAGTTGTAAATTTCTGTTAAATAATTGCGAATTCCTTGAGCTTTTTCGTACAAATTTGTGAAAAAACTAGCGTAAGCACTAAAAAGTCTAAGAATGCAAGCGCAAATAGCATATGCTAGTTAAAGCAATGCATATACATACCTATCTTGCACTAGATCCGCTTTAATTTGTACGCTAGTAATTACTTCATTTACACACGTCGCCGTCATTCAAAGAGAAGTGCTCAAYGCAGGTCCGGCCTCAAGCGGGATTTAGAGTTAATTATATTTACTGATGTATATATACAAATAAATGCGGTGAAACAGCAAAATAACATATACAACGCTTAGGTGTTTAAATGTTTTCAATTGAAGGAGAAGTTACTTTTTTATATTTAACCTTTTTTATTCTCCGGGGGTATTTTTTTTGATAGAACTTATTAATGTATATATATTAGACAGTTGAAAAAGTATTTTCGTATTTTGTTAATAAATGTCGCTGCAGTCGTATATCTCCAGTGCTAGCAATCACAATGAGCCATATCATACACTTGTAGTATTGGGAAGGTGATATTTTAAGCTTCATTTAACCAAAAAAGGATAAGTTGAAAAAAAGTTACAGCTGTTAAAATCAAGAAAGGAAATAATRCCACACAAGTCGCCAATGAAATTTGTGAAATTTACGAAGATCGTTGAAAAGGTCAATGAAATTATGGAAACTATTGACCAGGACTATCACAAAAGCAGCCGAAGGAACTTCACATTCATCATCAAACCGTTTCGAACCGTTTAAAACAGGCTGACTTTAAAAAGAAGCTCGAGGTTTGGGTACCACATGAATTGACTGTGAAAAATTTAATGGAACGAATTAACTTCTGCGATTCTTTGCTGAAACGAAATRAAATCGAACCATTTCTGAAGCGAATGGTAACAGGAGACGAAAAGTGAATTAAATACGATAATAAATGGTGAAGGTCAACAAATGGTCGAAAACCATGAATGACGCCTCGAAAGGTTATGCTGAGTGTATGGCGGGATTGGAAAGGAATCATCCACTATGATCTGCTCCAGCCTGGTCGAACGATTKATTCTACACATATATTTATGAATAGTGGTCGATCAAAGCGGTWCATATTTGGTTCATTATAAATATTAAAAAAAAAATTTAAGGTGGATTAGAAATACGAAAAGACTTTTTCGACTAAMTAATATATGTATATTTTTCATTTTATTTTTATTTCTCTAAGATAGCTGATCACGAGTATGAATATTAATGCTCTTTTGAACCTGTTTTTACGTTACGGTACTTCAATCCTCAATTTTATGTAGATTTTTTTAAATTGCAAACTTTTCCCTCCTACGAAGTTCCACACTCAAAATATTTTTTAAGATGAATCGCATATCTTAAAAATTAATATACCTTTCATAYTTCCCAAAACAAATCTAATTAAAGCATAAGTAATCTAAATTTTTTTTAATAATCAACACTTCTTTCTACCCACTTCAAACTCCATTAAACTTGTCAAACGTAATTGAAACCTTTAAACCGCAATTTGATGCCAAACCAACAAGATGTAAATCAATACAACAGCTAACCACCACATTCAGCAACAACAACCAACTGTAGATGGGTTGCTAGTCAGCAGTGAGGAATGAGTGCATAAGAGCGCCCAACCAAAAGACACAACGAACACGCAGAAGGCTAATGGACAACCGAATGAAAGACTAGCCAGCTGCAGGCGAGCGTAACAACCATCAGCTGGCGGTTGGTTTGATGCGCCCGAACTACAAGAAAGCACCAATGACAATTCTGTAATCTTTGGCTAATTTGGGGTGATTGCCACAAATACTTGAGCAAACTTTTTCAGCAGCCACCAGCGAAATGCGGACTAGTGGAGAGCGCAAAAATCACTCATAATCACATATACAGCTCTCTATTTATAGCCGACAGCCCTGGTGACTATTGAAAAAATATAAAAATGTAATTATTTTTCATAAGTAATAAAATACTAATAACAATAGTAGATAATAACATATTTATGGTACTCAAATATCAAGTTGTAGGAGGAGACTTTCAACCGCACAGAATACAAAATATTGCCAGGTGATTGGTTTAGAATTGTATCACRTTGAGTAGGCAACCACAAGAAAGGCGAAAGCCGCCTCACATACAATTCAATTCAAATTTTAGAACAGATTAATTGAGCGATCATAGCAACTCTCCTTACTTATCTTCTTTTTAGAAGCAGGTGCTGGCTATTTCCACAAACAACTGACACTGGCTGTCAATATAGGTAGATTACTCCACGTTTGACCTTGAATATGCTTGGTCACGTGATAATTATGTTAAGAACACAAGTGATGTGATTTCATGCATGCATTAAAGAGTGGTTTATAGTTTTATAAATATAGAATAAAGTCAGATTTTTGAAACAAAGAGCTRCCTGGGTGAAAAACTGCGAATGTCATGTGCAAAACGGTAGATCGGAGGTACATAAAATTCCTGTTGGGACTCGATAGAAGATTCTGTGGGAACATTTTGGGAATACTAACTGGTCACTGGTTTCGACACACGCCCGCAGAATGGGGCTGACAGCTCGAGAAGACTGCAGGGTATGTTTAGTGCAGAGCACCAAGAAACAATGGAGCATTTCTTGTGGCCTTGTCCCACATTGGCAAGACTACGCTGTAAGCATCTGGGGTCCCCATGGCATGATATACTGTAGGAGATATAGCTGAGGCCGCAGAAACTGTTAAAAATCCCACAAAAAAATCCCTTCCTAAACCATGACTTCTCCATCTGGTAGCGCAAAGGAGCAAACTGATCTATGCGTGGTTTATTGGCCCACCGGATTAACTTAACTTAACCCTTAAACAACACTTTTAGCCTATTCCTCTTAAAGCTTTACAGTTACATATATGCATAAAGTAAAAAGGTATTGGGAGATGCAAAAATATCAAATCAAAATATTAAGAATATTGCTGTTTAATTTATCGGACTGTTTTCAATTTGTAAATAGTTTCTAAAGTTATAAAATATATGATATGAAATTAAAAGGGAAACTCTCAGTATGAAAAAAGAATTAACGTTTTCGAAATATATTTTCAACTATTAGTTCTAAGTGGCTTTGCCGATTAGGCTATAATTTGCTTCTTACCACTCAAAACTGAACAAGTTGTTAGATTGTCCTTGAAAGTACATTCGWATAACAAAATAGCTATGATGAAATATAAATTATAGTAAAAATATATCTTCTTATATATCTTCATTGAGGACAAAAATAAAATATATAATATTTTAAATTTTGTCTTTGCTAAAAGCGAGAATGCTCGCCAGCTGACTTAATACTTGAATAGTTATGATCTAGAATACTTATGATCTTGATATTCTAACACCCAATTAYATGAAATTTTGGATTCATCGATTCCCTACCGGTAATTTTGATGTGATTTACACTCCGAAAGCCATCGCCAATTAAGGGGTCATAACGTATGACGGATTCAACAAATCGATTTTTGTTTTTTTTTTTTTTTTGTTTTGCATAAATCCAATCTAGAGCATTCTTACAATATGCTGTTTAAAATTTACCTAAGTTAAAAGTAGTTAGATGAGTGAGAAAATAAGGTCTTTAGAGCGATTGGCCTACATAACTGAATTTTCAAACGTGGTCTTCTCGAAACTAGTGGGTTGTTCAAAAGGTTAAGGTCACACATATGGATATTTTCCGAACTTGGKAATATTTCTGAACGGKTTTTTTCCCAAAAYAGGAGCCTTAAAAAATCTTGAAATWAAATTTTAATATTATATTTAAAATCACTAAAGCAATCGCATTTTCAAAGTTTGCAAAAGATTCTAGTTACGGAGATAGATAGCCATCTGCAGATTAAAATCGCATTTGTTATTTGCTTAGCTCTATGCTCATGGCCTGAAACAAACGATCAATTGAAAACCAAAAAAAAAACACACCGAAACCAAAAATTAAGGTTTTTSCGCTTACCGAGGCCAAAGTGTCATCGAGAAATACTGAGTGTGAAGCATCGCTTAAGCCAAGCCATTAGTAAACAGAGGCCGTAATTAYGGATTAATTGACTTTAACAGTTGTTTCGAGGATTGAAAAACGTTAATATGTTGATGGCGACCAGCCAGTAGCTACATTAGCATGGTTTTGGAGGGCCTCATGCGTCCACCTTATAGTCTGACAAAAAGTAATTTTTTTTCGGTGAAAAAATTGCCACAAAAAATCTTGTGAAAATCGACTATCCCTAGTTTTTATCAATAGAGCTTTTATGAGAGTAATGTAAAATTACCTTCGAAAATCGGATCATTCTAACTTAAAATAAATAATAATAAATATACTTCATAATAAGTGAAGTGATCTTCAATTTAATGTAGAAGTAATGAATTTGTTTTACCATACCTTGTGCAACACTTCATACCATCGTAATCTTCATAAAATGCTGTCATATCAATTTCCGATCATTTTCTGATTTTCTCATCTAATTTAAAGTGAGAGCTCCAAAACAAATTTCCTATTTTTGCGAATATTTTCAATATTTATTTGTACATTTTCAGCTGCTTATTAAATATTATTCATGAATGTACTGACTATACTGTGAAGCAAGATAGCAACCCTTTTCACTAACTTCATTTAACAAGTACTAAAATAAAMGACTTCTAACAAAAACTTAAAATTATCCGAAGTTAGTTAAAGCGCGCTTTTAGAAGTAAAAGTACGATTAGCATAATGGCATTCTAATAAACAACAATAAATCATGAAAATTAACATATAAGAAAATTGCGATGTAGTAAGGACATTTGTTGTAGACACCAGGCTGAGGACTAAAAGTGTTTCATTAGTCACCGGCGAATGTTTGCATAAGCGAGTAATCGCYGCAGCACCATTTATATGCGCATAAGTAATGGATTCGCCGGTGCTGCGCACAATCATAAAAAGCCTTTGCACTAAACTGTAGCAAAGCTGCCGGAAAAGGCGGTCAGATCCATTTAATCTGAAATGTAGGCCAAGTCGGAGGCAGTGATTAGCCCCAAAGGCGTTTCGATTTTTTATTTTTGGGAGCAACAAATGCTGATTTCAATGCGCAAAAACGCTGTGAGCAGTGGMCAATAAATAAACAGCTGCGCATGTGTGCCGGATTGGGGCGCTTGAAATGTGATTTAGAGTGCACTAAACGCAGTTAAGCGAGTAAATGGGAAAATAAATCTAAAATCAAATGTAATGTATACGCCTCACCAAGTCGCCAGCATTTGCAGCGTGTCCACGTACGCGTTCGTGGTTGAGTAAGCGATTTTCGGGAACGACTTGGAAGAAAAACTGCTACRTTTATCTGTGGTATTTTTTGTTGTTTGTTTTAGGCTACGCAACAATGGTGACTTAATAGAAGAATTAAAACACGATATTTTTCCAACAAATATCAATTACCTGCCGCAAACGCAAAGCGAAAACAAGTGAATGCCGCAGCAAGCAATGCTGTGTGGCATTCGTGCCACAGCAACCAGCGGACACCAGACGCTTGTCGAGCGAGTTTAARTGGCGCTGCTCTGAATCTGCAGTCTACAAGTGCAAATGTAGAATCACAAGCCGGACAAAAACAACAGCAAAGCAGGCAGTGAAAAAACTCGTAACAACAKCGGCATCAACATTTGAGTTTTGGGTTCACTGCATGCAGCAGAGCGACAAAAAAATAGAGCCGAACATGAGTAATGGCCCGCAACTTTTGACCGAATCTTTTTAAGCGTTTATTGCCAACTGCCCGCACACTGCACCACCATCGTTAACACCACTTTTTTCTGTGTCTGCCACAAAACTAGAAGTAATTGCACATGYACAGCTGTTGTTGACCRGTGTACGCTGCCACAGAGCGGCAGAATGATTCCGCGTTGAGCGTGCGAACGTTGAAAATGACTTTATAACTGAAAAAGAATGTGCAGGCTGGCTGGCCGTGCGCCACAATTAGCTACATGTGCAACAAAGCGTTGCAACAACTATTTCTGATTTCAGCTTTGCTCCGAACAATGTTAGATCATTGTGTTTGCATTGTTTAAGAACCTGCAAATGTGCACTTCTCGACAGGTGAATGTGAATGGCTGGAAAGTGAAATGCTGCGTGCAATTGTCTAGCGGTATCAAATTTTTGAGTGCCACGTGAGATAATCGCAACGGATGTGTTGCGTATGTATGAAGAAGGGTATGGCTTAGAAGATATTAAGAAGTCGAAAACGTTTTTTTTWTTAATAATAATTGCATTCTTCACTTTTTTATACAAAATTTTTAAAATATAGCGAATTTCTTCATAATTTTCACTCATTTTTGAACAACTGTAACTTTTTTTCAACTTCTCTGAATTTAATTTTTCTTTTTTTGTTAAACAARGCTTAAAATCTCACCTCACCTTCCCAACACTATATGGTATGACGCACTGTGATTGGTAGCACTGGACATATACAACTTCAACGACATCTATTGACAAAATACGAAAAGGCTTTTTCGACTTTACAATATATTCCTGAGGTGCTTTGAGTGATGTCGTAACTTGATTATTATTCCACCTTCCCAATATTCTTAACTTGCATTGAAAAACTACTGTCCTTGTGTTTCTTTTTCGCTCAAATAATAGTTCGTCAAAAAAGTCTTGCGGTATTTTTATTGAATTTTCAATTCTTCATAAAATTTTTTTTGATGACTCATGCCCAGCTCTTGACCGATGCTACGGCTGCTACTATGCCGCTCTCTTTCGACCAATTCAGTGATTTTATCGCAACCACCTCTACACCAGAACGAAAACGTTGAAACCATCGTTGTGCGGTGGAAATGGAAACTGTATCGGGTGCATAAACTGCATAAATTTTATTGGTGGCTTGAGAGGCATTTTTGCCTTTATCGTAGTAGTACTGTAAAATGTGCCGTAWTTTCTGTTTATTTTGCCCCATGTTTGCGACGTTATAACTCACGAACGACTTAAAAGAAACGACAATCAATCAAACCGTGCGTGAAATGAGCTTTCCAAAAAGGTATAGCATGACCCGATGCGGTGAAAAAACTAGAACTACGCGCTCTCAGCGCCAACAAGCGAAAATACCGCAAGACTTTTTTGACAAGCAATATGTGTATTTTTTGTTGGGCTTGGAAAAATATTTTCCGGGCGAGTTCTATCCACATTACTTTCATATAATAAGCCGAAAGTTATCAAAGTTGGGTGRAAGCTATGGTGAGAGCATGTTTTGGCTGGATAAATATGCTAAAAATGGCTTGCACGATTTCAAATTGGTCATTTTGAMGTATCCAAATGACGAACGTACTGACAAAAAAAGTTCGACGGTAAGAAACTGAAAGCATTACCTGCTGAAGATTATTGGCAAGCACAAGAAGAACTCGAAAAATTTTTGAAAGTCACTCATGCAGAAATTGCATAACGTTGAAAAACAGCGGGATATATTCAAAGTAAAGAAATCGGGACCATGAATTTAGTCATTTCAAGGAGAATTTGATAGACGATTTTTCATATCATGTCAAAAATACGGCTTGAACGCTACAGAAAAAAATCGTTTTGCAACGCATTATGACTAATGGTAAAAATGGATTCACTACGGCAATCTTTAATATATTTTGTCATTTATGAAACCTGGTCAACCAGGTCTATGACGCCAAAGTAATGCTTTGTATTTGTGTCGATCAGAAGCACGTGCTGTGTTTTGAACCCGGTGAAGCCATTAATGTGGAACACTACCAACCACAACTCATCAAATCGTAGCAAACGATTGCCGAAAATGTTCGGGATTTCCGACTAGATACGAGGCAATAGCTTTTCAATATGAAAACCCGAGCATTTCAAGGCATGTTTCTTACCCGCCATATTGCCTATTCCTTGCCTCCTCTGAYTGCCATTTGTTCCGGTCGATGCAGAACGCCCTCACGGAAATGTGGTTCACATCAAAGCAGGGTATTTATTTTATTTTGGCTTCATTCATTCTTGACCAACAAGTGGGCGCAATTCTTTTAATAAAACTACCCTACATGCTTTTCTTAAATAACAGTTCAATTTTTGGAAAAAATACAAATTATTTAAGAGATAGGCGAAGTTAGGAAACTAAAAAAAAAAAAAGAAAAAAAAAATTTTAATAAGTTTTTTCTGAAATGATAAAATATATTAGAAGACTTTTCTAAAACTGACAAACACTTTTCCCGTTATTGGATACAAGGATATTCGTGTAAAAGTTTAAATAAATTTTTCTCAAAATTATGTTTTTTGAAGTGGTGATTACTGCGGCTTGAAATTATCTCGGTAGATTTCACGAAATGCATACATTTATACATGAAATACACGGCTTTTATGAATTTTTTAATTTTAATTTTTTAWAAACAGTAACTTTTGGATTTGGCCGAAAATCTGAAAAAAAAATCTGCGATCGTGTTTTTGTGGATTCAAATAATTAAATAATTTACTAGCAAAAATCATTATTTAAAATYGTAGCTCATTCATGTGAAATGAAATATTAATAATGTAGTTCTAAATCTAAAGTGAAAAAAATTCTAGCTATTTTACACACCAGCTTTAATATCAGGTTTAACTAACTATTGTTTTTTTTTTTCAATAAATATCATGACTTTCTTTAATCRAAAAGCCAAACTTATTCAAATTATRCCACAACAACTTCTATTTCTTACCTCATCAGTTTTGCAGCTTCTATTCCCGTTTGAGCTTATTCCACTGCCATAATTTAAAATATTACTCCGCTGTATTATCATATCAAAAGTAGCAGTATGATTGCGCTTAATGGTCGAAAAAACCCCAAAAAGCCATAACAAACAATAGGAATAAACCCATAATAAACCAAATTATTACCCTCTTGATATCCGAGGCAGAAGTGTGGCATATTTTGACAGTCACTAGAACTTGTTCGTCTCAACACCTGAACGCGTCACATAAAAAAACTTTATTGACAGAACTCACCTTTGTGGGCAGACAAATTGTACCTGTTACGGAACCAAATTAACCGGACCACTTCATAAGTGCAAAAAAAGTAGATTATTCAAAACAAATTTTAGGGGAAGCAGCATTTTCGCACGTCGCGGATGTTTACGAACTCATAAAAGGTCGAAGAACCAGTTTCGGGAAATAAAATAAATAAATTGCATATGCAATCAAAATCGGTTGACATTAATTGACGTGCAAATGAACGAAAGCTGCTTCGGTGGCGACACTAACCGAGAATGGGTTCCGACACGTTTCGCAATAATTAATGTTAATAGTTGTGATAAGKAATAAAAATAAAATGAATATTTAGAAGCGAAATTTAGTTGTTTTTTATTTAAGTATAAATATTTCATATATRTAGAGGAGTAGGGAAAATATAAATGTAGAAATGCGCTGCAAAAGGGAGAGAGCTCTCAATAATAAGTGAGAAAACTCCCAATAATTGTTCAAAATAATTCCTCCCTTTGGGGATACAAACAGCTCCCAAAACTTTAGTGTTTTGAGCGTTTTTCTCAAAAAGGTGGTTTCTAAGTTAGTATATGCAAAAATGGATAGCGAAGTACTAGAGTATATGTCTGTGCCTACACCGCACTCCATTTTGGTCCCGTCGGTAAAGATTTTTCTGGTATATTCTTTCCCTACTAAACATCTTATCCAATCACGTCTAGAGCGTATTCTCACTGGTATCACTACTGAAGTTCACCCTAAACATTATTAAGTCTGTCTTTCACTTTCTGTATGAAAATGTCCATGGACAGTTGGTTTGGCACATACTTAGTACATCATTCGGACATGACTCAAACACCTCGGTAACCAATGCACAGGCTGCTCTGTGAATACTATTTCATTTTCTGGTTGTATATAGTTTATCGAATGCAGACCAATTAACCGGTGACGGCCACAAACCTCCACATGGTTTTAGGTCCGACTTTCTGCTGTGAATACTTTTGCACATCTAATAGTATTTCTTAATAAATGGTCGTGCCTTATCATAATAAGATGGGTTTCTATTGCAGATAATTCTAGCAAAATATAACCACAGCCTGACGCCTTTTTTCGAGGTCCGACTACAGATCAGAGTCCAAAAATTTTTAAAAGAAATTTGATGGATGAAGAAACTGCAAAGATAAACATTTCTGTAACTGTTTGTAATAGCTGCAGGTGCATTGAAAATTATAGGCGAAAGTTCTTCCTTCTTTCCCACTTACAGTCATAATTAACCCAAAAGCCGTTAGATGCATAACAATGTTATAATTATGAATTACCTAGAAATATTGCGGAAATTTTGCACAAACAGTTGCCAACCAAAACAATTTCATAAAATTTAAAAACCTCACACAGCCACAAATTCAATTTTAATGGTGTGAGTAGCAGATTATGAGATTATATGCGTGAATTAACCGAGGAGACACTGCTAGCGGCTGCAAGGCACGCATACCGAAGCAATTTTCTTAAATTTTCCGATGTGTTGGTGAGCACATAGGCTTTTCAAATGTCAGTGAAATGCAAAGCGATATTATTTCTTTGAAATTAAATGCATAAAATATATTTACTTATCTAAATTAATTAATTTTSAAGAGAAAATATATATTTGCGATTAAGATATCTCTTTACAAAACACTAATATTTCAGTGCAAAATTCCATTGAAGCAGATTTACCCGGCAAAACCCACACCAACACCATTACTCCGCACTAATACTACCACAACACCGCAACCGGCAGTTGTACCACCACAAACAAACTCGAAAAGCTCGTCGCTCACTCAGCAAGCACCGCCGTGCTGAGAGCAGCAAATCAAAAGACTGCAGCAACGAACGCGCCGAGCACTGAAGCGAGCAACCAAAACGCGCAGCTGTAACTCAAGGCACTCTCACTTTCGTTAGAGGCCGTTTTCTGCTCCACAAAACATGCATACACACCGCCGTTCTGACTGCTGCTGCGCGCAGCGATTTTGTAATCGCGAAAGCTCGCTGAGCGCGCGCACACTCGCTCACGTAGCACGCAACGRCACAAGCGCTCCACCAGCGCTCGGCATTGCTAGCTTTGAATTTCGATTTCTAAGCGGCGCGTTGACGTCGGCAGCGCTGCTGTGCGGCACTGCGTAACATTTCCATGGCTTTGGCTCTTTTGGCGGCTCACCACTAAGTTTTGCGAGTTGGCATTTTTATTTTGAAAATATGTGCCGCGGTATATAAGCCAGCAGCTGGCMAACAGCAGCATCCAGTCAAAACTTTGGAATCGTTGCGATTCTACAAATAATTCTGCTTTAGTTGTATATAATTTAATTCAAATTCGAATTTGTTTGTATTATTTTGCATTGGGTTTTCAAGTGATCTAGTGCAAGTGCTGTGAATGTAAGTGTGTTTCAGTGTGCTACCAACAATAACTATCAAAGTAAAGCTTTAAAAACTTATGGAAAATATTGTGTTTAGTAACTGAAATGTATTGAACGCGTTTTTCAAAAATATTATTGAAACCCAATGAAGGCGCATTGAGTAATCACAAATTCTGTTTAATATTTGCAGTGTCATCGTAGCTGTGCTTTGGCGGTATTTTGTGATTAATTCTGCTGTTGACTGAAAAGGAACGCTGAAAATGAAATTATTTGTAAGTATGCGTGCTAGTTTTCAAAAAAAAAAGCCCCACTTTAATAACTTGATTTAAAAAAAATAAGTAACTTTTAATTAAAAACGCTTAAAAATTGTTTGAAATTCATTTTGGGCAAAGAAAAAACAATAAATCTCATTTCCTAAAGAAAATTATTTTTTAAAGTTGATTAAATTTTTTTCCCATTTATAAAACTTTGTAAACATTTTCTTTAGAAAAAGGTTCTGAAATTTTCAAACAAATTAATTGTTAATATCTTAATAATCTTCAAGCTTTTTTACTACTACTTTGAAAATATATGTGTTCAAGAAAAAAGTGGAAATTCCGCAAGAAAATATTATTTTTTGCAATTATAAAATAGTTAGATATTTTGAAAAATTTCTGATTTACTCAAGTATTGTTTTATCTTTTAAAGTTATTTAATTATTTATTTCTAGAAATACAACTTTTTTAAAACTTAAAAAAAATTTTTTTAAGGAAAGGTTCTGAAATTATCAAACAAAATTTTTTTTATAATAGCTTATAGTATATTTAGCTAACTGAATTAAATTTTTTTTGAATTTATATTTTTTTGACTACTTTGAAAACATTTTCTTTAAAGAAAAATTGTGACCTTCCCAAGAAAAAAATACTTCTTTTATTTGAACTAAAGTTTATTTGAAAGTTTTGCAAATATTTTCTGTAAAAAAAATTCTAATATTTT
>NW_017535553.1:417563-429015 GCF_001853355.1 Bactrocera latifrons | reverse complement strand
AAAAATATTATAAGCAAAATAAATTAATTCACTCTGCTGATTGTGCAGCCTACCCTTACATCTTCTGTAAACTCTGGAACTATGCTTGTATTCCCAAAATGTTAACCGGTTCTAAATCTAATTGAAATTGTGCCAATTATATTTTACTAGAGTATAAAATTTTGAAGCAAAAATTTTACAAGCAAATATTTTTGCGACAAAATATTTACAGATTTAGAATTAAGCACTAACCTACTTCACACTGTTTTCCCACAACATTTCTGCCAACAAAAAATTAGTAAAGTAAATGTGCAAAAAAAAGGTTTATTAGCTATTAGATTATTCGATTTATGGCTACCTTGTAGCAGTCGACCCTTTTGAGCAATGTGTGTCGATAAATTTTTGCAGCAAGCACTTTGCTAAATTGCCACATTTCCGCGCCAATACCATAGCATTTCTTGACACACGAGTTGATCTGAACATAAACAATGCACGATTATTTCAAATACCAAAAAAAATAAAAAAAAAAATTTAAAAAAAGCCACTGTGCAACTGTTAAAAAATCAAAGCTAAAACCGCAGGCGATGTAAACAKCAGACACATTGTAAAACAAACTGCCCATAAAAGAGTCATAAAAGCGCTAATGGCAACAATGCAAAAGCGCATGCGAAATGAAAACGCCATGAACACACAACAAAAAAATTAAAAAATCTAAAATAAAACAGTAGCGCATACAAAAAAAACAAAAATCACTTGTAAATGAAGCTTACGGCTTGCTCATTCCTACTGCTCTAGCTGCTGAACTCATAATGGTTTTTATCGTTTGTTTGCCTTTTACGACAAATACACGTACTACAGTTACCGTTAAGCTATAGTATTTATATTGGATACTTATTCATGCCCAAACCCAAATAAAATAAATRAAACCACCCAATTGCCGAGGAAGTGTTAGTGGAACAACCTTTTTTCAACAAAGTAAACCATACTTTTGTTCAGCTATCAATCATACCGTTAATCACTTAGTGGCCTGGCTTTTTTCGATAACCTCATAGCGCCTAATTAGCCGTAATTGCAGCAACTAGTGCAAGCACATAGGCATATTTCTCGCAATTAGCGCCTAGSGGAACTTTTTGCTTTGCTTCACCACATCGTGGAGGCCTACTTGTTTAAGGCCTACAGGTGGCATAAATTCACAGGCATTCTGTCTTCGTTTTAATCAAAGTTTAATAAGGCGTTTAAGCTGCACTGCACCGTTATGTGCACACAATTATTGCGATCTTATATAATTTTATTAGCTTTTATCGGTTATCGACGAGTGTCAAAATCAATTTCACCAAACGCCGCTCATGTGCACCACCATCGGCGGCTAGTGATGTCCATTGGGCGCGAACACTTTCGCTAACCGATTGCTYAAATTGGCGTTCCATTGCGGCTATGAAGTAATAAGTCGTTTTTCTTTCAACTTAATTTCGTTTATTAATGTCAAACACGTACGACAGATGGCTTTAAGCAGCGATTGATTGAAAGAAATGTTATTAAAATCGAAATGCAATACTGGCAATGATTGCTGTTTTGCGTAATGAGTTTTTGTTGTAACAAGCACACATGGGTTTCTATAAAATGTAAATGAACATACATTGTCAGCCTTTATTAGCTGTCTGCGGTCGCGCTCATGAACAAAGAATTAGCAAACAAGTCGATTCACACTTGAACTTCAAAGAATTCCACAATATACGGTAGTCGAAACACTCTTTTCGTATTTCTAATCAAACTTCAACTTACACACTACACTGTATGGTATAACACTGAAGATATACGACTGCAACGACATGGATATAGACAAAATACCCAATGTTTGCTATTTCACTAAGAAATAAAGAAAATAATTTAGTTTCGTAAAAAAATCATCGCAATTAATCTAGAAAAAAAATTTTTCACAAGTCTCAAGCCTTGAATCTTTGCCGAAAGACAAATCACTAATCAACTAAAAGCCTAGCTACGAAACTCAAATATTAAAATAAACTTTATAAATTGCACATTTTCAGATCTGTTTCGCCGCCCTGCTTGTGGCCACTGCCTACGCYGGCGACACCGCCAAGAAGGCTACCGTCGAGGCTAGCGCTGCTTCGGGCAAGAAAGTGCCACTCGAAAAGAAGCTGGACAAGCGCGGTCTGCTTGACCTCGGCTACGGCTATGGWCACTCCGGACTAGATGTTGGCTATATCGGCCACGGTAGTGTTGACTACGGACATGGTTATGGCCTTGTGGCTGCTCACTCCGCCCCCGCCGCCGTCTCTTATGGACATACCGGTCTTGCGTCCGCTGGCMTTGCGCACTCACCGTTCCTCATCAGCAAAACTGCCGATGTGCATAAGACCATCACCGTCACTAAGGGTATACCGGTGCCAGTAACTGTTGACCGACCTTACCCGGTTGTCCATCAGAAACAAGTGCCCGTCGAAGTTAAAGTACCCGTGCCACAGCCCTACGAAGTTATACGCAAAGTACCGGTTTCRGTAAAGGAGTACGTCAAGGTGCCCATACATGTGCCACAACCCTACACCGTTGAGAAGCGTGTCGAAGTTAAAGTACCCGTGCCCGTTGATCGCCCCTACCCAGTGAAGGTGCCAGTGCCACAGCCCTATGAAGTGATCAAGCATGTTCAAGTGCCCGTCAAAGTACCGGTACCACAGCCCTACGAAGTGGTCAAGCATGTTCAAGTGCCCTACAAGGTTCAAGTGCCAGTGCCACAGCCCTACGAAGTCATCAAACAAGTGCAAGTGCCCGTACATGTGCCAGTCGATCGTCCAGTACCAGTTGCTGTACCCAAGCCCTACCCAGTGCCCGTGGAGAAACCCTACCCAGTTGTGGTAGAGAAACAAGTMAARGTTGAGGTACCGGTACGCGTTGACAGACCCTACCCCGTGCCAGTTGACCGTCCCTACACCGTTAAAGTACCAGTCGACGTACCACAACCTTACACCGTCGAAAAACATATACCCTATACTGTGGRCCGTCCAGTACCAGTGCCCGTCAAGGTAGCCATCGACCGTCCCTACGCCGTGCATGTGACACGCCCGGTGCCAGTAGCTGTTCAGAAACCCGTTGCTGTACCCGTACCCGTGCCAGTCGTCGCCGGACACACGGTGGTCGAACATGGACCCGCCATTGCTATCAGCGGCGGAGGCTATGATGGTGGTTACGGTGGTGGTTACGGTGGTCATGGCTTCTCATCCAGCGGCTACGGCTACTCGTCCCTCGGACACGGTCATGGTTACGCACATAAAAAGAAGTAAGCCTGGCTGCGGAGCTACAGCTTCTACGATTACTGTGTATATGATTTCAGCATTGAAGGCGGAATTAATTGAATGAATTTTAGTGTTAATTATGAAATTATGAGGAGAAGGAAGTCGCTAGCAATAGGACTTCGAAAAATTTAGTAAGAAAGCAGAAGAACATTACGAGCAAAACGAAACCCGAAGTAATTGTAATGATTAAACAACGCAACAACAAATAAAAGCAGCATAAATACACAAAAGCGAAGACATTCACGAAGTGGCGATGCACGATGCACGAAATGAAGAACTCGAGCTGACACCAACTTAACTAGCATAATACGAATAGAACATACGTTTGCTTAATATTCATTTTTCGGCAACTGAAAATCGCTCATTGCTTACTACATACATATGTATATGTAAACCCTGCCACTTAGTTTTAAGTATTTACAAACACTTGTAAATTATTTAAAAGAGCAAAGAGAGCTGCTTGTCTAGGACAACACACAACTGACTGCTTACAGCGATAAATGGTTTAGTTGTGCCTTAGGTTGTCAGTGGACGCACCCAAAATTAAAAAATCATTGAATTGAAAAATAATGCGTTTTTTGTTGGGCCTGCAAAGGCCCTGACACAACCGCATTTTGTTCAAAATTTGCCAATTAGCCCTAGATCTATCATTATTACCACTTATGCCACTAACTTACATATATATATGTATATTAGCAACATTTAGTGTATTTCTCTCATCAAATGCAAAAMCGAGTAACAAAAAATTAAAAAACGGTTTTTTAATTTTATTGTCACTTGTAATTTTGCCGTAATCATCAGTTATTCCGAAATTCAGCAATATTTCGTTTCGCATCTGTAATGTACATCTCTTTCTCTCTCTCACTTTCTATCTTTATTTTGTATGTGTATAAATTAATTTTATATATGTACACTATGTATGTATTTTGTAAATGTGTAAATATGTGTTAAGACGAAATGATTTTTTGAATAATAAAAATTCGTAAGAAAAATAATTATAAATGTGTTAACACTTTTTTGCTTTGATGTAGAAATAGCCAAGTTCAGTTCAGTTAGCGGATGCAGGACGAAAAGCTGTTTACTTAAGTATTTATTATATTTATAGAAATATGACAAGTAAATAAATTTACAGACAGACTAGGAAGCTATGGGGACTGTCTCCTTAGGCCTAACTTCAYAATTTTCAAAATCAAAGTCGAAGTTTGATCATAATTGTATTCAAAATTAATTATGTGGGTGTAGCTTTAAATAAAATGACTTATAAATATTTACCTCAAAATTTCAAAAAAATTTGAAAAATTTCGTGAGAAAATAAAAATATTTATTTATTTTTTTATATTAGAATCGTAGGTACCCGAAWAGACTTCAAAAAATTAATGCTGTTTTAACGAAAAGAAAATGCTAAATAAATAAAATTTTACCTCTAAAATGTCAAAAAAAAAAATTAGTATTTTCTTATTTAAGGGTTTATATTTGTGTACAATTGCACGTCAGAAAAAAGTATTTCTTCGTTACTTTTTTATATTTTCATTATTTAATAAACAAATAAAAAAATGTACATAGTAGCTCTAAAGGCAATCTAATGAAGTGTAATTTGAAGCCGATCTCAAAAATGGCTGACAGTGAATAAGTATTTTCTGCTCAAATTTACCTCAAAAATAAAAAATAAATAAAATACTAGTTTTTTGAAGCGATTGATGGATGCCGGTAATGATCGCAGAGCTAGTAAATTTTTTAAATTTAGATAAAAAACGAAACAAGTCATTTTTTTTGTGGAAAACTTTAAGAACCAAAACTGTATTTCCTTCCTCGCTGACTTTGTAAACCGCCTTTAAGGTTTTGGGAGTCAATTAGTTTATTTTTTATTTTACAATTAAAATTAATAAGGAGAAATACTTAGAAGATATATGTTAAGAAATKCATTTGCTRCTACTGTTGTCTTACTAGGTCGGAAGGCTTCTTGCGTTKCAACYGGATTTCTCTCCCAACAGTTTCGAWGAGTCTGGAGGCTTCCTCATTAACATGCTGTCTTAGACTCAGTTCGTGAGAGTTTGCAATTTTGGAGATTTCATTTGCAACTGAGTTCGCGCCTAGATCACGGTGCAGGTCAGCAGATCTAACATACCAAGGGGCACTAACTAAAGTCCTTAGTGTCTCACTCTGAAAGCGCTGAATGCTGGCAATTCATCTTGACTTGAGCAACCCAATAGTTGGGCTCTGTAGGCCCAAACTGGTTTTAGAACTTAATTATATACTAACATTTTGTTTTGAATTGATAGAGTGGATTTCCTCTCAATAATTTAAATTTAATTAAGTTAAAATTAAGTTATGAATTCGATTTTGTCTAAGGAACTATCAGTTTGATCAATATTTCTTCAAATAATTTTTAATACATATATGTTCATTCGATATGTAAGCAAGATAATTGAGCTCCGCAAGTGGAAATAACTGCTACGAAGAAAATCTGTATAGAATAMATTACTAAATGTATTGTTGTGTTAGGAAAATAAAGGAAGTTTTGAACTTTCGCTGGTTTGGAGCCCAGTTGTCTATTTTTTTATTATGCCTTTAATTTAGCATATGATTTTTAGCTGCATTCTTTGCTTACTTTGTCTGGAGGAGACTCTAGGTTCAGTCCGGTTTTTATGTACTTGGCGATTTTCGTTTGTTAAAAATTGAGTGYTCGKAAATTCTCTGCCAAAAGCAATAATGCAACACTGCTCAGCCTCCATATTCACCAGATATTGCTCCGTGTGAATTGACTCGGCTTCAGGCTATATCTAAAATCGTGTTTGGGAAGTGATCAAATGTTAGAAGAAACGTTGACATAAGCTCATAATATCTAATGGAGACTATTTTGAAGGAGACAACAGGGACGTTTTAGGATAGAACTAAGCCACAAAATGCTGCGTAGTCGAAAAAGTCTCTTCGTATTTCTAATCAAATTTTAACTTTTTTTTATATTTATAATAATAAAAAAATAACCAAATATGTACCGTTTTGGTCGATCAATTTGTGTCATTTTGCCACTAGAGACATTATTCCTTCAATGTAAAAACTTTTTCAGTGTAATACGATATTTTGAAATTTYAATTGGAAACTAATACAGCGTCGTCTCCGTAAACTTCAAAAATTGCATTTTTGGCTTGCATGGCATTAATTTCAAAATATATCGAATTTCTTCATTAATTTCACTAGTTTTTAATTATAATAATAAATTAAAATTTAAAGGATTTGGTTTTTTTTTTAATGAAGTATAAAATCTACCGTTTCCAACACTATATGGTATGACACAATGTRATTGGTAGCACTGGAGACTGCAACGACATCTATTGATAAAATGCGAAAAAACGACTACCCACTAAAAACACACGTTGCACTAACTATTATCATTTTCCTCCTCTTCAACATGATGCAAAATTTGAGCAGGAAATCTCCCTCAAAATCATGTTTACGTACGCCGCTAGGCGACAACATTAAATGAGACAATTGAATAAATATTAAAAAAAATTGCGAAAACAATTTTTTATTTATCTTAATGGTATATCCAACGGTATCTTATTGCTAAAAGCTGCGCTTTTGCTTTTTTGTGAGCATTCCTAATTATTTCGACTGAGTTGTTTTTGTAAATTTGGTATGTGAAAATTCACATGTGGAAAATATACATGATCATTTTTATTTGGATGTAATGAGCTGGCAAAATTTAACGCAACATTACAATATTTTTGGTGTTAACTCAATGCTACATTACCAAAGCTTCGAAGGAATTAACWTAAATTCTAAACAAAAAAAAATTTAATTAAAAACGAAGCAAACATACAAACCTCAAGTGAGAAAATCTWGATATTTCCATGCAATCAAATTAAAATTACAGCCAATCTAATCCAAATACCAACAGACGCTCTGAATCTGACTCTAAATCACAATCGCTAAGTACAAAAACTACTTTCTAAATAAATACATAAAGTACCAATATTATTAGCTATACACACACACGCATACATGCRCAAAACAMGAATCAAACTACTTTTAGTTAAATTTGTAAGTATTTTTGAACTCAACTGTGCTGGCACTTTGAGAATTATAAGCGAGTGTTCTTGCCCGTTGACTCATAACTCGCTGGCAGCTGGCATAAGSCAGGCAGACCAGACCAAATTACATACACAAACACAAACACACACAGAAGTAATTACGCTTATTTGCTTACGATCGCACGCATATTGATTAAATTGGTATTGGAGCAAATATCGGGTGCAATTAAGAGTGCCATAGTGGTTCTAAGTCATCGTGGCCGCTCAAGGTCGTTTCCATTGCGCGCAGAACAACAAAAACGCTAACTAAAAAGCTGCTCCGCTTACCACTTGCCACATAGCTTTGGTGATGGCGGCGACTTCATGCTACATATGCGGATGTAATCGAATCTGAAGCGGTTATTAATAACTTTTGTTAAACACACCTGTCTCTTATACACATCTAGATGTGTATAGGTGATGGCGGCGACTTCATGCTACATATGCGGATGTAATCGAATCTGAAGCGGTTATTAATAACTTTTGTTAAACACAAATACAAAACAGACTGCCATACATGCGCACCACGCCATTTGCGTAGTTTGTAGGTGAAATGAATGTGTGTAATTAAAATATTATATACTGTTGTGTGACGAATAAAAATATATCGCAACAAAGACTAAAGCTTTAATCTTTTTCCTATTTATTGAACAGAGGAACACCAGGAGGCAGCTAGCAGCAGCTTAATGCTGGCAGTGCGATTTAATGTACCAGTGTTAGTGCGAGTATTGGCATGTGAGTGTGTGTGTTTATGTATCGCAAGCAGGTGGTCTTAAATATGTAAGAATTCTAATWAGCCACACTTTAATCGATGTGATTAATTACTTCTTGCAATAATTAGCCAGCCGATAAAATTAATCTCAACTTAAAAAATAACTGAACAAATTTGTTTACAATCAAAGTCATTTATCCGAGTAATAACTTATTTGAATTGAAGGCTGCTGAAAATATTGCCTGKCCCAAAGCTCTCAATAAAGACTACGAAACTGTAATTAATATAATAAAAAAAATCAATAAACGAACTGCCCAAACCAAATATGCATTTTGGGATTACAAATATATTAGGTGCGCAACTATGTGCTTGCTGTTTTTTAAAGAAAATGGTATATTATTGTAAAAGGRTTACAAATTAATTATTCGAAGTATTGCCCAGTGCCCACAACTTTTTTCTATCTTTCTGGCAAAGCTCGCATAGCATTACKGCAAAATTGTTCATCTTGAGATGTTATTCCAGAATCAAGCCATTTTTGATGTCGTCTTGTAAGTRTAACTGCTTCTGAGCCAAAAAGCAYATGGCATCRAACCRGATAGTGAATACYTTGGAAATATGGCGAAGGGGGTAGGATTTCCCATTTAARCGCTTTCATGTAGGTTTCAACGAGTTTGACAACGTGAAGCCRAGCATACTGCAGTATCACCTTTTARTTAAATCATTACCAGCGTATATGTATAGTCGTTTTGAAATGGCTTGACGAGTGATTGCCAGTAGTGAAGCAAGATCGTTTGCCACGAATACTAATCCAGGAACGTCTTCAATGCTCCGTCTTCGAAGGTTTTGGAACTTCCTTTGAGCGGASGGTCATTGATATTGAAATCGCTGTCTTTGAATCCACGAAGTCAATGTGCTTCAGCCACTAATTTCTTCGACTGAAAGAAGAAATCCCCGCAAATGGCGATTATTTGGCAAMAATTTCGATATATTCGCACATAAATAAAGTCACTATTTCATTATCAAATGTCTTGGTTAAGTTTTTTACGTTTTAGATATATCAAAACTGATGCCCAACAACCTCTGCAGTAATCTATATACAGTTTGCCAAAGACGAAACCCTTGAAAGACGACATTGCCTATCAGAAATGCTGTTTAACCGCCAGCTGGCTTCGTCGGGCTTTATTTAGCCATATATGAACTAATTAAAACATACATGAATTAAGCTTTGAAGAATTTTCTGATGTTTACTTCAGAAAAGTGGCAACGTGGCTCATTGCTGTCTTTTAAAATTATTCTCATATATAACTTCCATATGWTCTAAGTACACTTCATATGGTGATTTTATAAGTTTAATTAAAATTTTTAATTAATTTCATAGATTTTTAACTTAGTAATTCAAAAGAGTATAAGTCAGTTTTCAACAATAAAGCATTGCCAAATGAGCAAAAGTGGCAACATAGCCGACATTGTCCCGAAATGTTAACGAAAAAAAGGTCTTAAATTCGGAACGATGCYCACAATTCATCGTCAATATGTATTTATTGTGTTTGTCGGCAAAATTGACATTTAGTTTTTCTCAATCTTTTGTCAGAACTCAACCGATTTTAAGAGGAATATATGTATATAAAAAATACTTCTTTTTATTTATATATATGTTGATGAGAACTAGTTGAAACCATTAATAGATAACACTACTGACAACAACTCATCGATGCTAGCGAAAACATCCACCGACATCCGATCCAAACATCCGATAATTTTTTATCACGACAAACTTCCACTTCATGTTCCCAGAGTGGTTAAAACTACATATTTAGAATATATCGGCTGAGAAGTTTTGCCTCAGAATCCTTATAGCTCTAATCTTGCCCTTTGTATTTATAATTTATTYATTCAGATGCAAAGCGCCTTCATTAAAATACGGTTCACATCAGARCAGGGTATMACAAARTGAYTTGTGTATTCTCGMTTGCYTATCCAGCAGTTCTYTTGGGATRGAATAAGCAAGTTGCGASAATTATAACTTCAGATAGGTTGATAAATACATGCTCTTTGGTTCAGATAGGTAATACTTTTCTTAAATAAAGTTYAAAGCTCAAACATTGTGAGATAGAAGATATTAGTCGAGGCGCACATCAAAAAAGGGAGGAGAGCTGGTATAAATCAGTTGTTTTCTTATAAATAGTTGGCAGATTAWCATTATTTAGTCTATTTTTAAATTATCTGTGTGATAAAATAAATGTTTACATTATTTCAAAACAATCTTTATTAAACATTATAAAYTTTAAGTACTAAAAACTAAGCTATTATTTTTTTTTTACAGTTGTTTCTAATGATCAATGGAGTATAATTAATCCACGATCACAACAAAGCCACGTTCGAAAATACTTTTGATAAAAATTAACCATATTTCCATGCTAATTAATGACCCAAATCTTCTTTGTAAGCAATACGATTGCCATTCATACTTCTGACGACCTTGATTGTCAACAAAATATTTTAATAATACAAAGCGATTTGTCTTACTCTTTAATGCATCAATAAACTTAATCGCTCGCCGCCGAATGCAGTGAAGAACTGCGTTTTAAATGTCAGCCGGTCAGATGTTCACGAATTGAGCATTAAAAGATGRTACTCGAACCACTTTCGGCTTAATTGCTTGTTACATTTCTTGACATTTTTCAATTAGCCGCCGAAGATGTTGCAGACATTTTTGAMGAGCACGTTCGCGGCATTTAACTTTATCACAGACACACAAGCGTGTTCAACTCTCGGCACGCCGGTGAACGTGAGRGCATGTGCGACCAAACGACACGTTCAAGGTTAAACTGCCGGCTKGCGAGATGCAACACAGCGGCCAAACGGCAAAGGCAATGTCATAACWAAGCGTCTGCACACACTGTCACAGCGGCAAAGCGTGTTGCAAGGGCATGTCAGTTATGTAACACGCCGCAGWGCACGTGTTGGGGGGGAAACACAGAAAAAGGAAAAAATGCTACAAACTGATAACCAGATAACCAGTTGATTAAGCGCATTTAGCACAACAAACTGCCACTGCGCTGTGTTTGTGCCGAGATAGCAAAGAAAAACAACAATAACAACAGAGCAATGCAGTGGGGAAGGGTAGAAATGCGCGTACAAATAATGAGCTTGCACTTTTGACCCATACCACGCGGTTTCTGCAATTCATCTGCCATTGGGGCATGTACTTTTGCATTGTCTGCGCGAACGGGTTTGGCGCTTAAGTCTTCCGATTACTTTTAACTTCATGTAATGTAAATGTGTGTCAATTACTTTTATCGCATGCTGCTGATTCAGTATGCAAAATGCGACCTCATTTACGCTGGTGATCAGTCAGTTTTGATTTAGTTGCAGTTACTTTA
>NW_017535553.1:397660-416560 GCF_001853355.1 Bactrocera latifrons | reverse complement strand
ACACGCAGCATGTTGGACAGCGTAAAATAGTTTTATGAATTTGGCTCTTTCTAATTCAAGAAATTTACTCCAAACTGACCAAAAAAAAAATGGATTTATTATCACCTTCAAATAGGCTGCTGAGCCAAGGCATACAAACAACCAATTTTCCATGCAATTGTTAAAAGCAACAGATCGTATGACATTGCTTTCAACGATTTATCTTCGGTTTCGGTTTATTTCGGCGCGGAATACACTAGATTGTTGGACAATTTCGAAGTCATATTCATAAACCCAAATTTTTTCGCTAGCAATGATACGTTCGGTGAATGTGGGGTTCTCAGCTAAGTTCTCAAGCATCTTTGTTCCACACTATCTCGATCCATAAAATATGTTGAGATGCTCTGCTATATCTCTGCTTTTTAAGTTTCTTTGACGTCAGTGTCATTAACAGAAATGGTTGAACGACWCGCATGAGAAAMGTTTTCGATTACCTACGAGCTGTTCGTGACAAAGTATACTCCTAAAAACATTTCTATAAAATTTCCAACGAGTCTGTAATCGGGATAAAAATTTCAAGTAAATATGTTATTGAAAGTTTAAACGGACATGTCCGAGTCAATTTTGATCAGCTGGTATACTTATACAAAAATATTCCGAAAGACGAGATTGGTTCAATGTTGATCGGTTGCTTTAGTTATACGAAAATGTTCAGGACTACAAAACTAATAGATTTTCGTATGTATGTATATACWTATATGTTTTTCTAAGGTTAAATGCAGAAATCCGGGTCAATTTTGATCAATTGGTATAGTTGTACGAAACTAATGGATTTTCRAAGGTATATAGATACGATTTTCAAAGTTTTAATAACCAGTCCGAATCAATTTTGATCAGTTTTTATAAGTGTATATACGAAAATTTTCAGGACGACAAAAAAATATCAATCATTGACACGCCCTCAAATCGTCGTTATTCGAAAAAAAATCCCAATAATTTAATGACATCAACCCTTAGAGTATTTGACATCGGGCAACACTGATCCCGATCGACATTATTCAGTATACATACTCGTACATATATCGGCAAAGAAATAAGATTGCTTAGTGATATTAAGTAAAAATATTTTCTAAATCTCTATTCCTATTACAAYGATTCCATACTTCGGATTAAGATTATAATTTGCATTATTCTCACATTCACGATCTTATGAAATATTCGACTTCATCTGACCTTAACCCCTCCTTACATGTTGGTATGGATTTAAGTTTTCTTGACACTTAAAGTGGTATGCGCTGTTTACCGGTGCCGAATGTTGCCACCGTTTGCGGCATCTGCGTCTGTGTCTAGGCAGTTAGTCAGGTAGTAAGTTAGTCGACCCACCAAGCAAGCGGRCAACTAGTCGCATACTCCGCTGCCCTCCTCTATCATTATGTAATGCAACCGCCAAATATTTCTGTGCCTTGGCACAATTTCACCATTATTTGCATAAACAAACGCCATTCTGCATTTAGCAACGTAACACTAAATTTGGCCAAAATTGGGTGAACTCAGGCGATTGAGTTTTCTTACATATTTTTCACTTGTATTGGTTTCTAATATTTTATAATACTTTTCGGCACTYACAGTGTGGCAAGCGGAGCAAATTATGAACATGCGTGGAATAYTCAACTCTTAATATATTTTTTATGAGCATCAAATTCCGTTAAATAGAAAATTTTAAATAGRAAAAATAGCGTTACAAACATTCTAAGTATTCTTAAGTTATCTAGTCAAATGATTAGAGAGCATAGTTGATTCTCAAATAAGTCCTCGTCGCCTACAAAAACAAARACATTCCTTTCAGAAGAACATTTCCTAATAAAAATTAAGATCAATATATTGGTATACCCTTCTATACACAACTATGATTGATGTTGATTAATTTTTATTAACTAGTTTGTACGACAGCTRTATGCTATAGGCATCCGATCTGAACAATTTCTTTGAGGATTACATATTTGTACCAGATAATGATCTACGCCAAATTTTTTGAACATATCTGGTCAAATAAAATAGTTTTCCCTACAAGATCTGCGTCTGGATAGGTTGGTCTATTTGGCAGTTATATGCTAAAGTGGTCAGGTATCCGTGGTTCCAACAAATAAACGTCTTCTTGGGGAGAMAAGAAAGTRTGCCAAATTTCAGATCGATATCTCTAAAACTGACTACTTATATCGGGTATATATACAGACAGATGTATCCCTATGAAAAACATCCTAAATTTTCAGTTTCGAAATTTTTGTGTTTAAAAAACCTTGAAACTAAAAAATTTACTAGCGATTTCTTACAGAACCACTGTGCTTTAAGCTTTGTTTTTATTTATGTATTCTCCACAAATTAAATTTTCCTACTTTCTGCCACAAAGTGTCGGCTTCTGCACCACAGCTGACTCAGTTTGCTAAAGACATACATTTGCCGCCGTTGGCTGACTCACTTGTGTGGCACTTCTATGTAGTATGCAAACGGTACGCTGTCGCAAACTTCTTCCTACTACTTACTGACTGTCGACACACTCACTCTCCTGCCATGCCACAACCGATGATTTGAATAATTGCGCAAWATGCCAAAAATTGCATTTCGTCGGCGCAATTTACCGTTTCTACTACAGCCATTGTTCATAAACATTATGGGTATAAGTGAATTGGCCTCCCAGAAAATCGAAAGAATCGCTTAAGTGCGCGCTGCATTGTTCGTACACTTTCGTTTAGGTGTGCCACTCCATTTGCCACACAAGCAACGAGGCAACGAGCTTTGACTTACATTTACACGTAATTGTCCTTTCACTTGAACGCCGTCTTCTTGCTTTAATGAATTGTAACGAACTTTTTGTGTTCACAAACCATTAGCAGTCATCCACTTTTCGAGTGCAAACAATATGATTTCCAATTTTAATTGACCAAAGTCGGTGCGAGTGCAATGTTGCACAAACACTGTATAGCTGCCAGTCGACAAAGTAGACAAAGCGTGCAACTTGTTGCTAACGGGAACGCGCATARCATGTGGCTGAGGAGCATTTGTCTTCGATGCTCGCGTAATTTATGCACCTGTGCTTCGGTTACGTGAGAAGTGATTATCAATACAAAAGACTTGGGCAACGCGCCTTGCGTGCCATTAATCAATGTTAGCCCCACTTTTGCACGGACAATGGAGTGCAAACGAGTGCAGCGAGCTAAAATGTTGCTAGATATTAGCAAGATAATTTTTTCTTGCAACAACATAATAGCTGCTACTTACTTCTTGTAATAGATTTTTGCTGAAATTTGGGTTGATTTGGTATTGTCTTCATGGAAATTACTTTAAAGTTGAAAGAATAAGTATACATTTTTTGGAAAAGTTTTTATGAACTTTTTAGTTGATAATTACAGGTGTAAACAAGTGTTATTTTCGTCTAAGAACCCATAATGCTCTATATTGGTTATTTAAAGTACACTATTCTCAATTTCACGTCATCACCTTATACTTCAGGTCCCACGAATGTCCGTCTAAATATAATTATGATAAGAGTATTACTTACAGCTCTAGAATTGCAAAAATCTCCATATTGACTAATATAGAAGAAGTATGTGCCTTGGAGTAGTTTTGGTAATTAAATAGCTGTGGAAGCTCARTGTGAAAAAAGAGTAAGTACCAGCAATGTCTTAAATGCATATAGGCAGATGTTCGGTATAACATGGTTGCTTTTTCCCTTTCTCATGCAAGGGTGCCCACCGCTATAGTGTACAGCCTACGGAAGTCCAGTTACCGGAAGTCAATGGAAAGGGTTYATCGGCTYYTTGCGCTATGCATTGCGGCAGCTCCAACAACTACCCAAAGGGCGGACGTTGAATTAGTAGTAAACATGCTACCTTTAGATCCCTTCGCAGATAATTATGCGATAAAAATGGCAGTCTTGCACATGCCGACTACATGTCCCAGTTTTCAATTAGAAAACCAAATTTAGAGTAAATTTAGAAAGATGTTGCCAGCTTGGAGGCATGGTAGCTGCACGCATTACATTAAACATTTATATGGATGCCCCTATAATGGTGAACGGGGTTGGTGTAGGGATACTCTCTCCATTGTTAGAAATAAAGCAGCAACCGAGCTAGCTTAAAATGTATAAGCAGATTACACTAGAGCTACCATCTACGTAGACAGCTAAGCAGCAATCAAATTAATTWCGCCCATCGTTCAAAAGTGTCATGAATAACTGGGCTGTGAAGAGTGCCGCCAGAAACAAGAGACTTCCCTTTTACAGGGCACCAGTTCACAAAAGCAACGAGGATAATGAGATTAAGGTCGAAGTTGAGAAGAGTGGAGTACGACTGTCATCTGAAAACGATAAACGATGATAAATCAATTGGTAAATGATGGAGAGAAGGATTGTAAGATTGTAAGTAGCGACGAACGTTTGTAAAATGGAGCTAACAGATCGATATGTCCGCAAGAAATATCAAGACTAATCAACCAGAAATTATGTATCATCTCTTGTGCACTTGTCTTGCACTGGAAGAACTAATTAAACTTCACGCCAAGCGTTGGTGATCTAAGGATAACTACCCTTTATGGACTACGTAGTGGTACACCATCTGGCGTCGCTAAGTACAAAAACTGGTTTATTAGTGGTTTATGAGCATACCAGACATAACCTTACCTAATATAGAAAAGGACGTCAAAAAGTAGTAGTTAGATTCTTGTCAAAGGTTGTAGGAGTTATAGTTGGACATTGTCCGCTCTGGATTCGTGCAGTAAGATTAAAAATATTGAACATCTTACCGGATGCCAGCTGCATTAGCTGYKTGGAAGAAGAAAGAATCATCTCAACACTTCTTCYTGAAAAGTGCCGCTTTTGTCAGATTAAGGYAAAAAYATATTTAGCCATGCGRGTAAAATAGCTTAAATTACATCTGSATAAAATAGCGAAAGAAAAAAATAGGCTTTAGCCAATGTCTAACTAAAGGAGTTTTTTCGTTTGGCTTGCCAAAAGACTGARCATTKCATTCCAAATGGGATTMATTCATTGTTGTTGTTGTTGYTGCGGCAGAATTATACCGAGTTGACARCSCTTGGCCGGATAAAAGCYCGGGTCTGTTTCGATTTCGTAGACCCGGCTATAATGGGAACGATGGGATGCATCCGTCTCGCCGTCAGCCAACTAACACATCTTAACCTTATAGTTGTGGTCATACATTCTACCAACCATGCAACAGTTTCAGAATTTCAAAGCTGTGGACTTTTGTGTCTTGGCAAGTGCCACTTGGTCGTGATTAAGTCTTATGAAACAAAACATCTCTGAGGACAATGTGCTTTAGTTAAATAAGAAACTAAGCGGCCACAAGACTTGTCTGTTAAGAGCAAAAACAGATAAGTTTTTGCGGTAAGCTTATCAAGACCATTATAGTGCTTTCACTAATTTCAGTTCTTGGACCTTGAATTGAGCAAAAGTAAATCTAAACATCTTTTAGTCTRAAAAATGTTTCTCAAAATACATTAAGCATTCCATAGCAAGCAATTACGTATGTATGTTAATATTTCCTACATTCCCTCWTGTCACTGAAAACTTACAACAACTACGAAAGAAATACAAAGCAAATCTCCGCTCGCTAATAAACACCTCACGAGTGGATCTGATGTGCCGCGGAATGCAGGCTGCCTTAGATTTTAATGGCGCAGCAGTTATGCGGTAATGGCAATTGAGTAAACGGGCAATACAATAATGACAACAACAACCGAAACGGATTGCAATTCGCGCATCATCAAATTCATTAAAATGTCCGTGGTGACACATTGATTAACCCACTGATTCAGTAGTTGACCGACTGACTGAGTTTACCCGGCACAACAACACCTAAACGCACGCAGCCAACTTGCATGCCGACGCTCACACACATACACGCCATCAGCCATCAGATGACGCTTGGCTGAGCAGTTGAGTAGCTGATAAATGCAGGCAATCAGCGATGAAATGGCAACAGCATGAATGTGTGCCACAACAACCGAAAGTATGCCTCATCAACATGCAATCGGCGACAGGCCGGCCAACARACAAATGCCGTGCAGTCACTCTCTCTTTCTAGCCGCTTTCCAGCGCATGGCGCCCATGCGTCAACAGTCAGAGGAAAAAAACCACCGTTGCCGGAGACTTGGAGACTTATGCAACTTTTTGCGAAAACGCGGCGCGATATGTGAGGCAGCAGCAAAAATGATGGCAGCGTTTGCCTGCAACAATGCGCTTGCTGCTTTGGGTTGCCACCGTTATTGCTACAACAAACACCGCTGACGTTTTTGTTACTAAAATTATGCATTCGCATTGTTGTTATTGTTGTTGGCTGTGAGTTAGCAATAAATTTTCCCAATTGGCTTATTGCGCAGASGGCATCTCTTCAGCTGATCGCATCAATTTGTCGACGCGCAACTGTTTAATAGCGTTCGATCGCCCGTTGTTGCTACTGTTGCATGCTTGCTAAGTACTTTGGCATTTCAATTTATTGCGTTTTAGTGCCTTTTGTGTTGCTGGCTATCTGGCTTTCTGCATGTGGAGAAAATGTGTGCTCTCTTAAGTTGATAGTCTCTGGTTTTGCGCACGCTCCTTCTCGCTGTTGCACAAATGTGGATGCGCACAGGCGGCAAATGCAACCAAACGGTATAATGTGCAAACATTTTGCCATTTATTAAGTTGTTTGCARTTTCGATTTGGTTTGTGGTAAGCGCAACTTCTCTACAACAAGGAAGTTGTTCAAATTAATTAGTTTCACCGCATGCGCGCTGCCTGGCAATGTTGCGAATTACATTAATGACTAACTGACTGACMAACAGATTTATTATATATTTAATTGCTATAATCAGGAAAAAAGTAATGGCTGTTATTCATTTAAGTTGATTACGCATTTAAATGCATTCGAAATAAAATTTTCAAAYTGGATTTTAGGAAATATATTTTTCACATGAAAATTCGACTCAAGTTAGCAACGATTAGCTGCTTTCTGGTAACCAAAGTGATACTGCGCCGAAGCCTTAAAGCAAATTATCTCTTTCAATGAGAAAGCTAGCTTGCAAATGTCTACAACAGTATGGTTCTGTTCGGTTGTTGCGATTTGCACTGGAGGGTTGTAATTAGCTAGCTCCAAAAATCTCTGATTATTTTTTTAGGCTAGGTTAATTTAGGTTAYGGAGGACGGAGCCATGTGTGAAGTTCACTTAAGTAAGGAAAGTGCTCTGATCGTCATTCATTTGGAAGTGGCCAGAAACGATTCTTTTATATAAGGCTCAAGCAGCTCACGACTTYCGGTYTTAGCCCAAGTATTCTCTGGGTAGCCAAAGAACATCCGTTAGAAGGCGAGCCAAAGTGAGAAGGCCAACTAACCTAACCTAGACTTCATGTCCTTTGTAATGCCGGACGGATGCTCAATTTCATGCGAGCTGAAGTTGTGATAGAAAGTCAATGCTCTTCACGAAGTTCTTTTAGTCCCTTGAACTACCAAGCTCCTAAGGTTTAAGACGTTCTTGATAAGACCGGAACAGAAGCAGCGAAAGTATCTTAATGTTCTTGTGATTCCTGTAAGTTGTGATCAGCTGCCGTCCTACAATCTTTGCGAGACCATGTGTGTAAAAATTATATAAGTTTTCCTTTAAAAGCACTTGGGTATGATCCTTCATAAACTTATTATATGCTATCTTACCTTGAACCATCTGTCAGCCCATACTGGAATTTCAAAGTCTATCGTTTTTAGATGCTTGCGCACTTTCTGTAATGGTTCAGTAGCGCTACAGATAGCATTTTTGGCAAATTTATTAACTTTTTGGTTCCCAGTATGCGTATGTAGCCTGCAACCCAACTTATATGCAGCCACTTTCCAGCTGTGAGCTTCTTAGGACAGTCTCTGACGTGACACGATGTGAGACTATTACCTTAATTGCAACTTGGCTATGCGCGATATTCCTTATTACAAGAACTTCCATCTAGAACTTAGTGCAGTATTCAACATTAACCATTTTCAATCCGTTAGATATTGAAAGTCCGCCTGCAGTTCGYATTCCCCAGTGTCATCCAGCGCCATCTTCACTAACTGCTAAATGTAAAAGCTTACTTTTCGGCAAGTTTTTAACAAACTAATGTATTTCCAATCCATTTTCTCAGCTCGGTTGGTAAAGAACTAATCAATTCGGATCCATGATCCAACAGAGAATGATCCGCAATCGATCAGTTGCGCTTTTCAAAATCATATATCCTTTCCTGAAGGTCGCCTCCTTAGTGATCTATCCTTTATAAGTTTCATTTTTATACCAAAAGCACTTTCAAAGTCAGAGAAAAACTTCACTGATCTGCCATAGTTCTTACAGCCAATCGCAAGCTAGCGATCTCTCTCCACTGACAATAATTTTCTTCTGAATTGTACGGCAGCAATAAAATTTAATCAAACACAAGGTAAACAAATGAAATCCTCAATTTTGAATAAAAAAAAAAAATATTATATTCCATGCTTTATTATTACGTAACTACCTTGGGGAGATTTGCTGAYCATATTGAGGTTCCCAAACTGGTACCACATCTCAAACAAAAAGCCTTCGCAAATGTGCTTGCACTGTGGCCGCTGCAACCTCATAAATCAATAACAGATAATAGTGGCATTCAATAAAGCAAAATGTATAAAAACAAGCACTTTTAACAAACCATAACTACCGTTCAAATGGGRCATAAATATTAGCGGAGAAGCCATCTCGGCGGCGCTTCAGTTTCCACTTTGATGGCGGTCGGTCAAACCAATTCACCTGCTTGAGTGCGCGAGTGCCACGGTACAACAGCGGCATACAAGCGACCGCAATCTGCAAAACAAACAACACGTTCATTGTTAACGACAACAACAACAACAACAACTGCAACCGCAACAAGAGAACACCAATGATGCACAACCGCCGATAAATTGGTGCAACGAATGCAGGCAGCAATAGAAAAAAACCAAGTCGCGGCGACTAGACAACCATAACAAAGCTGAATTTCGTCATCTGGCGTATCAAAGCAAACAGCAGAACAACTGCAGCAACGGCAACGACAACACCACCAACCGTGGCATAATGTCTAGCTGCAAGTAATGTTCGAGAAGCGGCAGCACTTGTGCATCGCCACTGTGGCTAACCACAAGTGTAAGTTGTCGCTGGCAACGAGTGTGTGGCAAGCAGATTGCATGCAGTGCTCCAGCACACGGTCTCACATACCAGCCGCTACCAGCTGCCTTACTGAAGTCCCGTTGCAGCGTTTGGCGTAATTTATATTGCTATTGTGGGCTATTGCTGATGCGTTGGCTGCAGCAAAGATCGGCAATCGGTATGCGCTGGCCGGCAACTGGAGCAACTGGTGCAATTATTTTGTGACCAAATTCTTTTGCTATCTCGTATGCCACAGGCAAGCAACATTTGGCAGCGCCACGTAAAAGGCACGAAAATTCCAGCCAGTTTTGTTGYTTGCTATAAAAGTGTATTTTGTAATATTTATTGTTGTTGACGCTGCTGATGATACTTTGAAAGCGCGCAATGACCAGACACAATAAAGTAAATTCTGCGACAGTAGCCCCAKATTTGCATTAGGGTAAAGACAAAGTTTGAAAACTTGAACAGCAAGCCTAGTAGTTAGAAWCGACCTCTATGTTTCGTTCTCACAGCAGTCGCAGATAACTAATCGTAATGAACCAGGGTATTGTTGTTTTAGCGGGTACCTAATCCCCGTAGGGATGGTAAGGATTCGCTAAGGCAACTGACGGAAAGCCCAAGAAACGTGATGTTTCGACGGTGTCGGACCAAAGGGAGAGGGGTGTCAAATGAGTGGGGTTGATGGGGCATCAAAGAAGTGGCCAGTATCATGCATAGACTCATTGCATGCGGGACATATATTAGATATGTCGTGGTCTATAGTGGATAGCTAGGCGTTTAACCTGCTACAGTATCCAAAACGAAGCTGCGCAATAGTCGCTTTCGTTTCTCGCGGCAATTTGAGCTATTCGTCTGCAATGGTTGGTGGTTTAACTCCGATGACTGCAAATAAGTCGTTGAAGGTATTGGGCTCCACTGTGAATGGAGGTCAGTGCTTGTCGAAAGTTTTTTGCGGCCGAAGTCTGGCCAGCGCATTGTCTAATGTCGTCGACGTAATTGAGGAATGACCTCTTGATGTTCCTAGAGGCGGTTCCGCTACAAGCTGGTGACTGCAGGAATGATTTCTGAGAAAGTATCCCAGCAGGGACTGTCTGGAGAGGAGTTCGTTATATACCTTAGCTGGGAGCATATGGGCCTCAGTATGCAAGTGTTCAATAGGAGATATAAAGAGACATCCTGTCATAGTAAGGAGTTAGTTGAGGACCGGTCAGCCGATTGCTTGTAAGTTGCCAACAACTGTTCTTTGTCGATTTTTCCATGTGCTGCCGGCTAGCGACTTAAAGTATGCGAATCTGTACTTTGACGATAATCGTGGTCATTTGAAGAGTGAAGAAACATTCTTCTTTTTAATTGGCGTAGACACCGCTTACGCGATTATAGTTAACAACAGCGCGCCAGTCGTTTCTTCTTTTCGCCACATGGCGCCAATTGGATATTTCGAGCGAAGGCAGGTCCTTCCCCATTTGGTCCTTCGAACGGAGTGGAGGTCTTCCTCTGCTTCCCCCGGCGGGTACTGCGTCGAATACTTACTATGAGGAAAGATGGACTATCAAAAGTTACACCTAAAATTTTAGGATTATTGACAGTTGGAAGCTTGACGGCATCGAATAAAACCAAGCCTMTACTCGTTCGTCCAGTCTGTAGATATGGTCGCTGTGGATTTAGTAGGTAAGAGTGTTAAGTTCCGCAGGAGCGTTGCGTGATTGTCTGTCAAAGGCTTTTGACAAGTCCAATGCTACGATGATCGTTTTCTCACAGGGAGGTTTCCGGTTAAGGCCGCGAGCTATCTGAACACTTATGACGCTAAGTGGTGTGGTGGTAACGTGCACCTTTCGGAAGCCCAGCTGGTGGTGAGCGAAAGACGGGAGTAGCAAGGTCTCAAGTCTCTTCAATACTTGGGAGAGGAGAGTTATCGGACGATAGGACTTTTTTTTGTTAGCGGGTTTACCAGGTTTCAGTAGTAGGACCGTTCTTCCGCCTTTCCACACATCGGGTATTTGAAGAGTGGTTAGTGACAGGTTAAGGACCTTGGTGAGGTAACTTACTCCCATCGAGCAGATGCTTTAGCATAAGCAAGTAGGCACATGTCAACCTCTTCGCCTTTCTAAGGTCTGATAAATAGAAGGTTCTATAGGTATTATASTCACACTGTTGTCAGCATTTGCAGCTGTTTTATTTATAATATGTAATATTTCATATAAGTTCGAGGTCATATTAGTTAAAATAAGATTGTTTTAAATTTGTCATTACAATGAAAAATTTGGAGCAAAATATGCCTTTGCGACCTTCAAAGTAGAGTTTCGCTATCAAAAACAGATATGAAGAAATAATTTGTTTGTTGTTATTTTTATTTTTTATTTTTTTTTATTTAAACTTGTCTATATTTTTACATTAGCAACATTTCGGTAGTTTTATTTTTGTTTTCTTTATATTTTCTCAGATTTTCCAAAGTTTTTCGGGTTTTTTCTGAGTTTGTATTGCTATTCGTTACTTCCATYAGACGAACATTGACATACATACATATGGTCCTTCTAGCGCTGCTTCTTCTCGCATTTACCTTTTTACTRCTTCCAGTTGGCCACGGTTCGTCTCTGCGGCAAAGCGATGTTGCAACCCAGCGCCGCTCCGAACAAGCGATTAACAGCAGTGTACTACACGGAGGGGGGGGATAATTTCGCAGACATACTTAGCGTTGTTAGCTGGCTGACTTTTCCACTTTGGTGACTGCAACGCTGCGAGCGCTCTAGTCTTGTGACTTTTCCACAGAGCACAACAGACACACACACAGMCATACAAACATAGCGAACATTTTTTATATGACCACCAATGCGAGCACTCACAGACATACTTGACGATTGAGRTTATGTAATATCGCCAACTTTATTTTTTGCAGATTGTTAGCATGTCAGGCGCACAAGCACACACATACATACAATTTCATGCACACACACATGCACATATGTACACTATCATATTTGTAGCAGCAATAAGATCAGTGTTAGTTGTTGTTGCTGCTGCCGCCTGCTGTTTACATTATAGCTTTTAATTAGCAGCAACAACAACACACAGAAACGCTGTCATCTGCACCGCGCGGCTAAGGGAATTTTGCCACAGTCGCAATAAATGTTAATTGCCGCTCGGAGGGGCATGCACGACAATTACTTCATGAGCTATTTGCTCGGCGGCCTGTATTTTCTAGTTTTATTGCCATTTTTTCTGCTATCATTGTTGTTGCTGTTTTTGATTTTGCTTTTCAACGCATATTTCTGCGCTTTAAAAATGTGCTATTGTTTATTATTTCGGTTTTTCCTTGTAACTAAATTCCGAAAATGTTGCAATCATCCAGTGAAACTCAACACACACGCACACATACATACGGATGCCGCGCTGGTATAAATCCAATTGAGATATGAAAATTCTTTGGAATTTATTGCAACATTTCTTATTGTATTCGTACTTGACGAGCATTACGCAAGTGCACAAACACACGCATACGCATACACWCACACATACGGGMATAAAAGTATGCACATAAATATRTGCATGCAWTAAATAACATTTACGCATGATGGATTTTGAAAGCGTATTTTAGCCAAGAAGCGAGTTAATCACTTTATTATTGGAAAATGCTAACGATGGAAAAAGTATAGGCACATTTTGTGTTTTAATCAGAGCTTGAAGATATGCACACAAGACATTACTTCTTTTCGAGCTGCCTTCCAACAGTGGAACTAGAGTATCTGTGCAGAAATGTCATCAGCTTGGCGCAGAGAGCTAAGTAAGGTAAAAGAAGAATTAACTTACTTTACTTTGCTTTCAAAAATAATATGTACCAAATTTCGTGAATATATCTCTTTAAGTAAAAAAGTTTTCCACACTAAAAAAAAACATGTTATAGTGCTCCGATCTGGAAATTTTGTTTGCTGATTATATATCAATTTCGAAACGATATCTCAAAAATGGAGGCAAGTTAAGGTTAGTAGGCACCTATCTCACTAATATAAAGCCATACTACAGCAAMTACCAAGATTTGGGCATAAATGTGCGTTATAAATATTTCCCACCATTCAGTTACACTTTTTATCGCCTTTTTCTGCGCGACAGCAGTGTGAAATATTATAGCATACAGTCAACAAATAATAAAAGAAACAAATTGCAACAACAGCAATTGTTTTCAATCAAAAAGCGTTTAATGGGAAATTAAAATATTGCGAATTCTCGTCAGGCAAATTATTTATTGAGCCGTTACCGTCAGCATGGCTACTGTTATGCTAACTGTATTTTAATTTGCTGCCCAAGTGCGAGCATTGGATTAACAACTGTTGGGTTTATAACGAAATTCTGCAGCTGGCAGCGCCTGTCAGGCWAACTGTTGGTATATATGCTTACATATTTGAGCTATTGCTTCCTAATAAGAGCCATACACTAGAATAACGGCATTTTGCTTAAGCGCAATACAGCGCATTTGCAAATTCAAATGCTAAGCCGTTTTATTGTTTCTSAAATTAGGTGCATAATGGCATTTTTGGTTTTAATTGACACATAAACCTTAATTTATTGCTGTCATTTTAGCTTCGTGCTCGAAGCAATAAATTATTGGCAACAGCTTTTTAACCTCTGTACTCAAAAAAAGATATAGYTTTTGGTTGGGCTTCAATGCAAGGAAAATATGTAGTGAGAAGCTCTAGAGCTGTAGTCTTAATGAAAAGTCTCTACTGTAATCATAAGGTGTAGCAAAAAAATTCATTATTTTTTTCCATTAAATTTAAGAATCTATATAGAGTAGTTGGAATAGTCGAATTTAGGTCAAATGCGCATATTTTGTTTGATTAATTGTTGATGTTTGAGTTAATAATATAATATAATAAAATAATGGCTAAAAACTGCAAAAAAGATTTCCTTCCACGGGACCAATTTTATATCAGAAAAATCATTCGCCATAAACAGAAATACATAGCAATAACTTGTTGCTAGGGCCTATATAGAACTATAAGGTGCCTTTCACTCAATCTGCCGGAGCTTGTGGCAAGCCATTATTTCTKCGCGTGGCCTTGCGTTGTTCTAATGGAACACAATTATTCTCCAATTTGCCAAAACAGACCACTTTTTTGCGGTTCTTTACTTCAGATGGTCCAACTATTGAAAGTACAGATTCGAACTGTGAGTTTGCCCATGGGGGAGGTCTACACTGTCAACTCATATTAACTTTCTCCCTGCCAATCTTTATAAACACAAAGCAAACCCTACCTGATCATGAAACCTTGCTTAGATTTCTTTTGCACTGGCTCTTTCCGATTCGATCACAACGCTTTTTGTTTGACGTTGCCGGAAGTGACTCAGTTTTCACCACAAATGACCATCCACTTCAGAATTGGATGAATTCTGGTTAGAACGCCTTACAGAGTGTGGTACAACAATATTTCTCTAAATTACATAACAATGAGCTAAACTACACTAATATTGTATTTCGATATTAAGCACTTTCCATTCAGCGAAAGTAATATTTCCTTAGTTATTATCTAATAAAAATACATCTTCCTGTCAGACATCTTTTGCAAACAGTTGTGCATRATAGATTAATAATGCTATTTTAATAAAGCTATATCCTAAATATTTTACATTAACTCGATATCTCGACAACATTACTTTAGGAGGGATCTCATAATTTTATTATTAGCCAATGCCTTAAGATGCAGTTTCAGTTGGAGTCGCTGATACGAGGAAATTTGTGCCAAGAGACGAAATAGTCTGAATGAAATTATTATATATTAACAACTTCTCTCTGAAACTTTTGACGAAAAATTAATCAAATATATTTTCATATATACAACTGTTCTATTTTCCATATGAATTCCGCACCTTTCACTTAATTTTGTGTTATTGTATTCAGCTGCGTCACCAGGACGCCAAACAAAAATCTCTGAAACAAATGCGCGCCAAGAAATTATGTAGATTACGGTGCCTCCATATATAATTCCCATGCACACATTGCATCACAYGTCTGCGGCAGCAAAGAAAACTCACACGCGCCACTCCGTTACCCAGCCAACAAAGAAAGAAAAGCCAAACCACATTTTACCGTAAGCCGCAGTGCGCGGGTGGCAAGTCGGGCATCATTAAAATTTGTCTGCGCCGTTGATTATTGCCATATTAAAGTATAGCAAGAGGCTGAATCAGTGCAAAAAATCGGCAAAAACAACAAGAAAGTGCAAAATCACAGACAATGGCAATAAATTGTTGCAACAATATCAGCGAWTTCATTCGCGAGTAGGTGCGAGATGGAGTCTAACCAACTCGCATGTGARTTTGGACTCCATAGCGGCTTATAAACAACATACATGCAGATTGCTAACACTTGCGTTATTATACAATAAAGTTTATGCCATAATAGCTGAAATATTTGCTGCTCACAACTGCAGAAATTGGGATAAGTGGCGTGGAATATGAGCAAATGTGTTAGTTGTAGTCGGAGAAAAACCCAAACCGAAAAGTGTTGCTTTAAATGGCGCATTACCAGCTAATTTGACAACAACAATAACTGCAGAAATTAATTCTACTGCCTTTGCCAATAACGGCTWATAAACAAATGCAACAACAATGCGCATATTACAACAACTCGCAAACGTTTTCAAGCTGGTTTCTATAAAATCGAACAAGAAATATCAAAGGTTTTTCAACTTTGACTCACTGCCTCACTTATTATGYAGTTATTTATAAAAAAGCAAAAAMAGAAAAACTTGGCAACAAAATTGGGCGGCAGTTCAAAAGTGCAGTCACGTTTCGTGTCCGCAAATTTTAATGAGCCGAAGTAGCGGCGCGTTAGCAAAATCTTGTTGTAAAAAAAATATGAAAAAGAAAAAAAAATTAGAAAATATTTAAAGAAAAATGCATGAATGAGAGTTTTTTTCTTTCAGTATTAGGTACAACTTGTGGCATTGTAACTCCTATACTATTCCATCAGTGTAAAATTTGTTTGGTGTTTCGGCGAAAAACTGCGAYAAGTAATTTTCACAGGCTTCTCTTGAAGCCCAGTCCCAGTCAAGTCCTCCCAGTTTTTACAAGTCATCAAACATGTGTGTGGTCTAGCGTTGCCTTGATGGAAGACAAAGCCCTTCTGTTGCTCAGTTCTGGGTGTTTTTTTCGATTTCTTGCTTCAATCTCATCAGTTGTTGACAGTATCAACCAGGCTGGAGCTGCTCATAGTGAATAATTGCTTTCTAACCCCATCAAACACTCACCATAACSTTTCGAGGCGTCAATCTTCGCTTTGCGACCATTTGTTGAGTTTCACCACGCTGGGACCACGATCTTTTTCGCACCCTATTGTCGTATTTGATGCAATTTACGTCCCATGTTACCATTTGCTCAGAAATGGTTCGATTTSATTTCGTTTCAGCAAAGAATGGCAGTGATTAATGCGGTCCATTATATTTTTTACACACAATTCATGTGGTACTCAAATATCGAGCTTCTTTTTGTAGCAAAATCGTTCGATTATGAATGTTAAGTTCCTTAGCGGTGTCATGGCTACTTATGTGACGATCCTGGTCAATCCAATTTTTCATCGACTTCTTCAACGATAGGTCGACTAGAAATTTCCAGAACGGAAGCGAGCGAACCCTTGTTGTGCTACACGAACTGATACAGCATCGTCTCCGTAAGCTTTACAAATTTTATTGGTGGCTTGCGAGGCACTCTTAATATTTTTATACAGAAATTTCAAAATATAGCGAATTTCTTCATTATTTTCACTCATTTTTGAATAGCTGTAACTTTTTGTCAACTTCCCTGAATTAAAATTTTTTTTTTGTTGTTTTTTATTAAATTAARCTCAAAATCTCACCTTTCTAGCGTTATACATATGGTATGACACAATGTGATTGGTAGCACTGGAGATATAACAATTAACATTCGGATATCACACCACAATTTTAACTTATGAGAAAACTTATTTAAATATTTAATATAACTGTTTTATTTAGATGACCTTCAAGCAATTACAGTTAACCATTAAGTTTAACTAACGCGCCTTCAAAGTACATTAAACAAACATAATTTCGTGATATAAATAAGGTACTTGCAATTACGTTTCATAGTCATTAATATTACACACCCCGGCGCCACAAGCGCCTTGCGAAGGTGAAGCTCGCASCGTGGCATTGCAGATGGCAGTAAAAGTGCGAACAGCCAGCAGTTAGTGTTTATTAAGAAGACAAAGTGGCTTGTAATGCGACCGAAGAAGCGGCAGGGGGAAAGTTGAAGGTCAAGGTCGGKTAAGTTGTTTTTCCCTTCAACGCAGCTATAGCTTACATTTCTTTTGTTTTTTGGCCACACAAAAATGTTTTTATTTCTTTTGTGTTAATAGTAGCTGCCCATCAGAGTTGCATTGGTTGGCCGAAAATAAGAGACAATGCTTGAGTGCACACTATTAAAAGGCTGTTGGTTGATTAGAAAWACATTTCGTGGCTAGTTTGATTGGTGTTTGCATTTTATTCCATTTTTTTGATATTTATTTCTTTATTATTTTTTGAACATTTTTATTTTTATTTGTTGTGTATTTTTTTGTATTGTCTCTTTATTTTTTCTTTTCATAGACATTGTGGTTTCATGAACTACAAGTTTTCTATTATTTCGGTGATTATTTTGGGTATAGCTACTTTGTTGCACGCCTTTYATGCAATGTTAGTTCACTATACACAAAAGCGTCATTTAAAGGCTGCRGTTATGATTACAAAAATACAAAAATGTGTTTGCTATTAACCATTTGTGATGCAAATAGGAGTGGTCGRCCACCAAGTTCAAGTTCAGCATCTTGCAACACAAAGGAAGGCAGGCGTTTTACAACAAAACAGACGCCAGCTGCATTTATTAAAATTTACGTGCTCTATTAACAACAAATGTCATTCGCCTCTAGCGTTATTTGATTATGCAAATTTCTCGTTCGATTCGGCATGTAATTACGCTCGTGCATCGCAAAGTATCAGTATGAATTTTCATAACTCGTTCGGCAACAGAAATAAAATGACATCAACAGGTGATTGTTCTCAGCGATGTAACTGCACTCTTGTAATGCACAAATTTGCCTTTCAATTTCGATGATTGTGACTGAAAACAAAACACTTAAGACCGCAACTGCTTCTCATATATCAAACAAAGCCTACAGTGGTTGAGCCAATAGTACAAACCAAAGCGCGTTGTTTCCGCTGTTATTGGTTTGGAATCCGATACAATTAGTTGTATGCTTCTTTGGTAAGTGTTGTATGCTTCTTTGGTTAATTCTGAATTGTGGAGTTTATGGTTGCTCTYTTTAGTATATTTTAAGCTTCTTCCAGTTCTAAGCGCTTTTGATTTTACTAAGCGTTTAAATATGAACTAAGTTTTAGTATTGCATGAATTAAGCGCAGAAATCACATTGCTGTGGGCATTAAAAACCACAAACAAAAATCATTAACTTGTTGTTGACAAATTTAGAGTGCTGACGTGACGGCTGGCGGATCTATTGCGCGAACGGGTCAAGTTGCACTTTCAARTTGCCATATGTTGCTTAAGTTGTTTGTTGGTTTTTTACTTTTGAAAACATTTTTGTTTGTTGTTTGTGATGCAAATGTCGTTCTATTCAGCTATTTATATAAGTTTTTGCATTAATAATGTATTAAATTTTATTGCTCTTGCTATTTTGTGACAAGTATCTCAACAAGCTAGACTAAATATTATATTAGCTCGTAGTTAATATGTTTTTTATATATCTAACTTCAG
>NW_017535553.1:378931-395899 GCF_001853355.1 Bactrocera latifrons | reverse complement strand
AATATGTATTGTTTTACACGAATAAAGTAAAGAATATTTAAAATAGTATATAGCATTTGAATCAATGAAAAGTTCGTCTAGCATACAAAAGAGATTTTTTTTTTTTCAAGAAGAAACACCATCTGATTCCAATTCTTATACATACTGACGTTTATTGAAAAACGAGATTTTCGCTGCCACCAAATACCAATTTTCCTTTATATAAAAACACTTCCTGCTTCAAATTCAATTATGTATATTTATTCTTTAATATTCGCAACTYAAAAACAAAATGTGTTAATTTGCGAGCTTTGGTATTTGTACGAAAATCTGCATTACAATGTCTTCGCTAAGCTTGCCATTTGCCATTGTCAATCAATCATTGCAAATCTACGCTGCTGACAAAAGAAATATCGGTATTTAAGTTCCATTTGCTTAGATTTCAACGAGAAATCGACGGCCCACAATAACTCAAAATTATATCAAATTTAACCATGACTTTGAAAACTTTTCAAATTTTAACAATAGAAAAATTATTTATAAAGACTTTAACATTAGGAACCGCTATAGCGGTAATTATCAAACCACAACCTTAGCAGATGTTTATCAGTTTATTTTATTTAAATAAAAGTTATTTATTTATGAAAWTGCTTAATTTATATATATTAAAGGACACACTTAGTAAGCGCCTAAATAAGTGATTTTTGAGATTTTTTTTTAAAAACTTCTGCAAGAAATATTTTAGGATTTTACATATATTCATGATATATATGTATATAACGTCAATAAAATCTTATTTTTTGCGATTTCCCAAGTTACTAATAAAGGTTTCTAACCTGCTGCAGTAATTGCTGTCTGCCTCGTGTTTGAAAACAAAAAAAAATTTAAAATTAAAAAAATAAATTCCTGAGGTGTTCCCTCTACAATGACCTGCAATCGTCAAAAAGATTTAAATTTTACTAATTGGCAGACTTTGAAAAAATGTCAAATTAAACTCATTAATGAGATGATTTTTTTCCGCCGATCACACAATCGGAAAATTGAAAAGTCGTTGTACGGATAAATTTATACCAAAATATATAAAAATTTATATACGTCAGTGAAAGCAAAAAAATATAAATTTGTAAGTTTTGCCTCTACAATGACCTGCGATTGTTAAAAAATAAGTAATATTCTACCAAATTGCAGACTTCGATAGAAAATTAAAATGTTGCCCACTAATGAGATGAAAGTCGTCGTACGAAAAAATTTATACAAAATCAGTAGAAAAAACCCAAGCAAAAAGATGATTTTTGACAAACACGCGTTCAAAAATTGAATGATGGAGTTGATTGGACTGATTAAACTGAGGTGCTAAAGATGTAACTCAAACAAATATTTGAAATAATTATTTAAGATTTTAGTGAGTTGTTTTTCAAAACAATTTTCATTCCAACAYACATAGAAACCCATTKGAAACGAAAGATAAAATAAYAAAMCATTAACTYACGAACGATCTGAGGTCATGAAGAAGAAAAGATGCGTTTTATTGAATTATGTGTGGAAAATTACTAAAGTATTGTAAACATTATTAGTAACAACGGAAAGTAGAGATTTTACCAAATATAAGACTTACAGACTTCTTAAAGAAGCCTTAAAAAATTATATGAGAATTTTTGATTGAAAATCGAGATTTYCGTCGATATTAAGACTAAAAGGTTTCCTCTTTAATATCCAAGTTCYGCCAGCTTTTGCCGAGTCATCAAAAATGTGTGGAGTCCAGCGTTGTCCTGATGAAAGACGAAGCCTTTCTTTTGATCAGTTCTGGTCTTGTTTTTTGCTTTCTAGCTCGACAGCGCGAGGTGCATCTTTTACATCGAAATTTCCAGAACAGAAGCGTGCGAACCATTGTTGTWCTACACGAACYGATACAGCATCGYCTCCGTAAACTTCACAAATTTCATTTGTGGCTTRCGTTTCCATTCTTCCCTTTCTTATACAAAAATTGAAAAATACAACGAATTTCTTCATTATTTTCACTTATCTTTGAACAGCTGTAACTTTTTTTCAACTTCTTGGCTAAATGAAGYTTAAAATCTCACCTTTCCAACACTACATGTTATGACATCACTGTAATTGATAGCACTGAAGATATACGACTGCAAGACTCATGGTATTGCTGGAAAACAAGATAAACCATTTTTAACCCTTAAAAATTCAATTTCATCCCTCCTTTTTCTCTCCTGTAAATTATTTTTCTTGCATTTTTTGTTATTTTATCTTTCGTTGCCAATGAGTTTCAACCTATTAGAATTTCTTTACTTTTTTAGTATTTTCAAAGGCTTTTTCACTGGTCTAAAAACAATAAAAATTTATTTTCGAAGTTTCACATTTCAATATCCAGATAATATCAATAAAAKGAATATAATTATTCATTCATTATTTATTCATAACCTAAATATATCTTATGTTCTTTRTTTCGCTAAATTTAAATCTAACCTTTTGCTGACCAATTATGCGTATGCTTATCTTTAAGCTTGTTTTGAGCTCATTCAAATCTCTAGATTTTTCGGACTAACCCAATAATTCTCTATTCTATAGTTAGAATAACTCTTTTCAATATATAACTCTTACTCTTACTGCTATAAGGTCGCAAATTTTGTATGCCTCACAATTATGATTAATTTCAAATGGTGATTGCTAAATAAATTAAAAGTCGTGGGTTTACAATAAGYTACAATTCCTTATATTAACATTGTAACATTATTTTCTTAAAGCTTTAAACTCCACTTCAATCTCTTAGCAGCTCCCTCTCATATGACACACGACGTATRTGCCCCAAGTAAGCATGTGTTTGTGCCTTGATCTATTGTAACTGATTTGCAMGCTTTGCACCCAAGATTGATTTCTCAATACCACGAAAAGCCACACGACATCCAAACATGAATGAACAATCGAAAGAATGAACCGCCACATACACATACACAACATGTGCATATGGGCACTTGTAGACCAAAAGGAGCTTGAGTGAATGAAAATCTAAATATAGATTCTGTTTTACCTTTTGACATTCGCGCCAGCAACCGGTCGCTGCTTGGACGCGCAGTCGCGCTCACCACCAACAACAAGTGTGTCAACTGAAAAGTGTGCGCCCCGTAAAGTAACCACCTTGAAACACACTCTCTGCTCACCGGTGCATTATATGGTGCTTATGTAAATATTTGCGCGCAAAACCAGAATAGAAGTCGCACTCGAGCTGACAGGCACGAGAAAAAAGTCAATGCGCTGGCGTGGCATAATGAAGAAAACTATCTGCAACACGGAATCGAACTTTGAATGTTAGCCGCGATCGGCGCTGAACTGGTTTCGACGTTGCAGAGGGTGTTTCCGCCGCTCGAACACATGTCGAAAGCGCTAAGTATTTTATTTTTAAACGTTTAAATTTGCGTCTTGCTTTTTAGTATTACACAACTGACTCTTTGTTTGCCACCCTTTCCCGCCGCCAGTGTCGTATGCGAGATTTTTCTTAACTTTTTCTCATAGACATTGTCACAGTCTTTTCTAGCGCATGTGTGCATGCTGAGAATTTTCCGAGCGCTTCGTGCTCAAACAAGCGCCAACAACAACAACGCCAGTAGCAAGTGAGCCACATGAAAATGAAATACTAAAACAATTGCGAATAAATCAAAAGCGTTCGCCATATTTTCTAGCTCCGAACGAGCGTTATTATCTTTGTTTTCGTTGGTTTCCATTTTTTCTTGTGACGCCAGTGCTGCTGGCCGCTGCTCCGGCTGTGGCGGTTGTAGCGCCTGTAAATTAGCATTCTCTGCTGAAATGGCAGCGGCAATAACAACAAAGTGACTTTTAATAATCACACCAAAGCACCGTTGCCGCCAAACTGTTGCCTTTCGGTGGGAATTGTGCCACTTTCAATGCAATAGTTGCTAATTCTGTGTTTCTCTTATTCTTCTGTTTTTTTGCTTCGCTTTTGCGTGGTATTTCTGCGTGTTGTGAACCGCCCGTATCTACTGTTGAGTGCTTGTGAGCGTCACTACTATTGTTGTTGCTGTACCGTCGACAGCATCATAAAGCTTATTGTCATTAGCATATTTGTGATTATTGTTGTTGTTATTTTTGAGCAAGTACACATGTTGTTTTGGGTTTGCCCTCAGATTTCCGCCGATTCGGGCGTTGCTGCCAACGCTTAATAAGCTGTCAGAGGTAGCACTAGTGGGTGTTGCCATTCCTTCACCGTTATCCACACGCACGGTTCACATGGAAGTGTTTGTTTACTAGTAAACCATGTGAAAAAGGGGACTATCAAGATATGTATAAGAAAAGATAAATTTTACTAAAACAAAAAAAATACCACGAGAATGTCATCAACGCCAGGCTAGAGGCCGGAGCCGAGGAACTGCATTACAACGAAGTGGAATGTGGCTCCTGAGTTGGTAAGAAGAACACTGTCAGAGGGCAACTATTATATTCATTTTCTCCACCGCCATCTGGAGATATTTGGTCCGGCCAGCTCTTACATACCAAGCCTACTGCTAGAGGTGAATCTGGAGACGTAGACATACTTTTACATATGGCTCAATCAGCTTACGACTTCCGGTCCTAGACCAAGTATCCTCTGATTAGACGAAGAAAATCCATTTGAAGGCGAGCTAAAGTGATAAGGTGAACCAGTCGCCATTAATGAAAAGACGAGTCTCATTTTGATTTTATTTATATAAGGGAAACTTGGCCACTTTCGTAACTGCTAGCAGATAGAAAGACATTGACTTCACCTAGTGGACTGAGTGCGTCCATCCATTAAATCTTTTTTTAAAGTTCGGAAACAAGGATTGAGTTCTGTACTGCAGGAAACTTCGATCAGCTCTTCCGGTCGCTCGAGTTTGCGACTCAGTGCTTACAGCCACCGCAATAAACGAGTATGTTGGAGTCTTCAAGGCCGCAGGCAGAAGCGCTCTTATAAGTTAGTATTGCCTGAGAACTGTGAAAGATAAAGGGAAACCACTTGGGTGGACATCGGAGCTATCGGAGATAAAATCTTCCAGGCAAAAGCAGCTCTAGTGGCGATTGGCCGCTTCAAAAGACAGAACTTGCTCTACACAAGTCGGAAATAAAGAAGACCAAGAGAACTTCATGGACATCCTTCTGCGAAAGCGTGAAAGATCACGAACCTCAAACTTTATCTTAGAAATAAAGATGCCGATTAGACTTCGAGCAGCGAGAAGTCATTAAAACTACTTCTGGACGTTTATTTTCCTAGAAAACAATCCATTGATGAAGTGCCCTTCAAAACGCTGCAGTATAGCGGCACAGACTTTTTAAATCTTCTGGATAAATGTACACTCACCATTGAAAGCATCGGAACCTAATGGCACATAAAAACCTAAAGTTTTCATGCATTTGGTTAGCCGCAATCTATGCGAATTTTTTTTAGTATTAACAAAGGTGTACAGACCACTGGCATAAAGAAGGTTTTCGATGACTTCACGACCTTCACTGAAAGCTTTCCGTTTGTCGAATACTTGTGTTCGGGATGAAGTGGTATCATTTTTCATAAGACATACTGGTTAAAATATTCGAAATTTAGAAACTCAAAAAATTCGCAGACGTAGTTAAAACTGTCAAAGAGACAATTCGTCTTGGAAATTAAAACTGTGAGTAGCGTCCATGTAGGAATTTCCTCAAATCTGATTTTGTGCCTAACTTAGTGTTATATCAAAATATCAAATTACACCCTCTCAGCACTTCTACTTATCATATATCAGTAAATATACTTTACAATTTTTATTGTTTTATAAGAGGTTCTCACGTCTACTTTTATTAAATTTAAAAATCTTCAAAGAAAAATATTCACTACTTGATCATATTTACCACTACATACAAGTTAGGTTATGTTCCACTGATATTTATTTTGGATATTTATTCATTTCATTTATATTGATTATGATAATGACCCACTTTAGTTAATTTCAAGCTGAAATCTCTCAGGCCATAATAGAAAAGCTAATCGTTACTTTTAGTAAGCAACCAAAAAAACTTCTTTTACGCCAAAAATAACAACAACCTTAAGCAACTAACAACTATTAGCGACTAAACTAGCTTCCTAAAGCAGAAAATGCGACACCCACACGTTTACAGTGAATTATTCGAACGCGAGGTAGCGTCAGTGCAGCGATGAGACAATATTTTGGCACATCTTTACACCAACTCACCAGCGCACACGAAATCAAAACAGCAACAGAGTGGAAAAGTCAACGACTAGTCAGTTTGCAAATGGCAGAGAACGCAAACCGCATTTAAGCATTTAACACTGTGTTAAAGGTCAAATGACTTTTAGCTGAACAATGGCAAATCACAGCCAAGAAAAACTATTTTGAGCGCAAAAGCAAAAGCAGATGCGGTACTTAAAGCAGCGTCGGCAAAATTAAGCTTAATCGCAGGAAATGATTAATAGCGTTGAAGCAGAGGTAACAATCTATTTAGTGTGGATTACGCGTTCAAAGGGGGCGTGAGATTATGGTTTTCGAGGTACTTGTTTCTAGAGCAGCACCGCAGGGCAGTGACTAATGCAAATGCGAAAATAAATACTTTAAAGTAGAGTCTTTAATATGGTAATGAAAATTTGAAGTAGATCAGTGTGAAGGTAACCGAGAAGTTGAAGAAGTACTTTGGCGCTTACTGCAATGACAGGTGCTTCTTCTTTTCATAACTGTAGAAAAAATGGTTTTTACAGTTATAGAGGTATCATCAGTTGGCAGGTCAGTGTGATCATGGTCCAAGCGTGATGAAGCTCAACTAATGGTCGCAAAGCCAGGATTGACCCCTCAAAAGGTTAGGCTGAGTGTTTAATGGGATTGGAAAGGAATCATCCACTTAAAGCTGCTCCAGCCTGGTCGAACGATTGACTCTACATTTTACTGTCAACAACTATTGAGATTGAAACAAACAATCAAAAAAAAAAAAAACGGACAGAACCGACCAACAGAAAGGTCTACGCTAGACTACACATCCTTGAGGACTCGGAAAAACTGAGAGAGTTTTGCTGCAAAGATTTGATGCATCCACCATATAGCCCTTACCCTGCAACATCGGACTACCATTTGTTTCGGTAAATGCAGAACTCCCTTAGTGTAGTGAAGTTGGCTTTAAGAGAAGTCTGGCAAAATTACCTGTCGCCGAGAAACTATAAAAATTTTAAACTGATAGAATAATGTCTCTAGCGGAAAAATGGCAAAAAGTGGGTGAGCAAAATGGTATATATTTGGTTCATTAAAGTTCATTATATATACAAAAAGAAAAAATTTAAGTTTGATTAGAAACAGGAAAAGACTTTTTCGAGAACACAAAATTTATATACCAATTCCCACTACTATCTTAGAAAAAGAATGCGTTCTGCATATTCAAACTGCAGACACAGCATATTTTAATTCCTCTCCGCTCTTATTTCCTTAACAAAAATTACAGTTAAAATTCCAAAAATTACTTTAAATTACATATAATAATGGGCATATATTTAGATAATGGCGCAAAGTATACGTAAAAGCCAAATTAAAAACCGCTAACAACAACAGCGCGGACAAATAAAGACACTCAAAGCAAATGTCGAAGGTGAGCTTGCCGCAGCAGCAACCAAATTACGATTACAAGGAGAGCAATTTGACAAATGTAACTGTTTCATAGTTGTTGTTTGTCGCGAAAATCGCTGCATACCACTGGTGACCTTACCGATGGACTTTGTTGTACATAATCACAATATGTCATGATAGTCGCGGTTGTTTTGCTATACTGTTATATCTATGTAACGTGCTTATGCTAGTGACAGGTGATTGGCTGTAAGAATGTCTGTTTGTGCGTTGTAAGCATGAAAAATGTTACACAAGCTGGCGAAACCATGTCGAGAATTCCATAGAACCGACTAATTACAGCGGATATTACATAACACACAATAATTGCCTGCAGCAGGGAAGCAAGAAACGAGTGAGCTGGAACTTTTCACCGTTATTCTCAGCCACGCATGAGGACAAAGCAAAAATTTGCGCCAAATATCAAGCAATTTTCTTCTATTGTTACCCATACTATACTGGTGAAATAGTTTTTGGCCGGCAGAGTTGACCATGACATATGTTTGACGCTGTTGACATTTCCACGCTTCATTACTTCGAAATTGTGGCAATTTTCGGCAATAATTATAGGTTGGTGAAAAACTTTGAAGGTCTCAATTTGGGTACTTATTACGTTTTTGTTGTTTTTGGGAATTTTTGGTAAGCGTTAATATTCTGTGTAGTTTCTTGTCAAAGCATAGACAACAAAAGACTTAAGCGACGAACTCGGTAGTTGGGCAGAATGTTACAGAGCAATCTAATACAGACAAATAATGACATCAATATAAATTAGTAGCTTATAAAAATATAGATTGCGTCATTTAAAGTTATATATTATTGCGATCATATTAGCCGCCAGAATATGCGCTCTAATTAAGCTAAGATAGTTCACACAATAAATACCGAACTGAAATAATATTTATACACGCAAATTGATGTCGTTTCTCATTGCTTTCAGATTATTATAGGTATTTATTTCCTCATATTAAAATAATTTATGATAATTTTAGCCCCAAGAATGTGCGGTTTAATTAAGAGGTCTGAAAATATCAAAAAATACATTTTTACTTTTTTGTCTTATTAAATAGTACAAAATGTTTAAAATATTCTCCCAAAATTTTAAATCGATCCTAGATCGATCTACGAGATATATCCTTCGGAAGATTAAGCCATTTATCGAAAAGTTATGGACCGATTTAATGCGAACTGTCTACACATATTTTAAATAATATTTTATAATATTTTAATATTATCTGGTTATTGAATGAATATTTTTTTCCATTATAACTTTGTTTTAGGCCAATAAATGGCGAAAACTTTATCATCTCATATTTTGATTTAGTAAGACCTCGAGAGAGTTGAGATATCAATGGCGGAATTTTTAAAATTTTTATATCAAAATTTCAGGATATATGGTTCCATTATGTACCTTTGATATACCATGTTATATTCCTGAAATATATAATGGATATTGATATAAGAAGATCTTAAAAATCCCTTTTTTTGTGACTAAAATTCATATTTATATTCACTTGACGTCTTCATTCCATATTGATTCTAAACTTAGATTTCTTACCAAATAATTTAGCTTCAGTCAACTTCAATCAGAGAAGAGTATTATAGATATTTCTCTCATTAAAGTTGGTTTATAAAACTAAAATTCCTTTTTTTTATTATTTCATTTTTGGCAGCATTTACTCATGATTTTTAGTTTACAAATTTCAACGACCTTCAGCAAACAAATATACAAAACTGATTTTTTGGCATTGAGCATGATAAATATTTCCTACAAATAAAGAAACATTTTTTTTATTTTATTTTTTTTTTTTTTTTTTTTTTTTTTGTTTGCAGAAATGTCATTCGATATCAATGAATGTCTTAATTGAGAACTAATTGCTCAATTAGTGCATGATGAAAATTATTACAACGAGTTGCTGGTAGAAGCATTTTGTTTGCAGAACACCATAAAATTTTCAATTACGAAATCAAAAAAATTATTAATGAATGTTTTCAGCTTCATTGTAAACCTGCAACAATATTACAATTGCAGAATAATTTTCGCTTAGAAATGGAAAAAAGGAAGACAAACACATTTCGGTTGCCACATCCAGAAAACACCTCCACTTTCGCTCCTCCATACATCATTGCCATGTCAATTAGCAGGTTTCTGAATTGAACGCCATATTCAATTTGTTATTAATGCAAGAGACACTCACAACCATCTAATAATAAAAACCAACATCAGCAGCATATTTACCACGATCGATAAAGACACGCACCGCACGCACCCAAACACACACTTTTCCGCCACACAAGCTACACGTCTTCAAACGCGCATCATCTTTAATGTAAACATTATTCATTCATTAGCGCCAACCTCTGCGGCCGCTTCGTTCAAACCTCAGGTGCTTAACAGCCGTCGAGTATGCCAACGGCAGATAGCAGCCTCCACAACAAAAACAAACGTGTGTGACGTGAACACTGTGCACCAGCTGTGTTTGCTCATCTCTCCGTCGCCTGCGATTTCTGCGCAAACACGAAAAAAATATCGGAATAATGTTGCGCCGCCTTGGATTGGGGAATTCTCTGCTAGAAATATATGAATATGTAATGTTTCGTCTTAATCATTTTATTTAACTCATTAAGTGTATTGATTTTAGCTCATCTACAAAGCTGATTTGCTGTGCCTATTACTTAGACTCCCGTTTGGATGAGTCACAAGTTTCGGTTTTTACGCGTGCTCTTAATTTATTTTGCTAGCGTCTATGTTTGCTTGATTGTTTGTTGTTTTCAGTTTTTGCTGATTTCTTTGCTTTTCGCAGCTCACTTGTGATGTAAATTTCTCCAGCTTCGCTGAACTTGAACTTGAATTGTGGTTTATTTTTACCCCTTTTATTTGTTTTTGTATGGAAAGTTGTGACGTTACATATGGACTCATAGAATAGGCAGATTGTAACTTAAAAATAAAATAAAATAGAAAATATTATTATGTTAGAAATTAAATTTTCCTCCCGTGATGGTATGACTGGGCTGTAATACAGTCAGGTTCAAAGTCGGACGGTGGGCTTGGCACCGCACACTTTTAGGTGAAAACACATATCTCGAGACCACCTTGACCAATTTCAAACAAATCAACCACAGCAAGATGCAGAGTATGAAATGTACGTATGTTAATGAACTTAGCCCTTCTTTACTTATTATTTTTAAATACCGTATCCCGCTTCCATCAAGATACACTGTTGGTCTCAGGTTTGACGAATCAGCATTTTTTTAAATAAATTTTTATATTCATGATTGTGAATGTTCTTCCTGTCCAAAATCATTTTTTATCTAAGTTTGAATCTTGTCCGAAAAAAGTTTGGTCATAGTTTATTGATTTGCGGAAAAATTAGCTATATTTAAGGCGCCACCACAGCCGAGAAAGTGATGTCGTGGTGTGGGGTGCCATCACTTTTAATGGAAGAACTGACCTTATTGTTATCGATCAGAAGTTGAATGGCGATCGCTTCAAAACATTGTTCGAGTCTGTATTTCGAAAATTAAGTGATCTCTTTAAATGAATTCCGCGGCGTTTTCAACAAAACTTTCGGGTAGTAAAGTCGTTTATTTCGTGTCAAAACGTGTATGTCACAACCTGGCCACCATATTCCACTGATTTTAATGTAATTGAAAGTGTTTGAGGCTCGCTAACACGAAAGAGGAACCAATACGAAGATATGGAAACATAAACCGCAACTTTTAAATGTGCTTGGGGCGAGATTTCCATGTTCTATATAGATTCCCTGTATCATTCTATGAAAGATCGGATATATGAAATTATTACTAACAAAAGCGGTAGTACCCACTACTGAAATTATTATTTTTTATTTCTAATAAATCAAATATTAACACGAACTAAAAATTTATGTAAAAAAAATACCTACTTTTATTTATAGACAACTTAAAAGCCTAAGTGCGTCTGGCACTTTTTTTGTACCTTTAAGAAAATGCTTGAAAAATACAATTTTGCTAAGTTTGAGTAATCATTTGAATATTATATTTAAAGTATCATTTAGTAGCCAATGTTCTTGCATATCAACTTTTTTTCAATCAACAGATGAGAGACATTACCAAGTCCAGTATACTGAAAAGGTTATGGGAGACTATATTTAGGGGTGAATAAGAGAAATTTCTACGGAACATGTCAGGAACAATAAAACAAAAGAGAAAACAACTGGAGGATCGTTATCATTTAATAAATATTAAGTCTGTACAATTTTGCACATTCTTATTAAGTTAAAATTTTCCAGTATTTTAATATAAGGTATACAAGTAATGAAAGTAATAAAAATAAAATGTGTACGTGAAGTATGTAGAGCCAGTACGAAAAATGCTCTGGACCTTTTTAATATTGAACAATGTTGGAGACTAAAAGAATATGATCTTAAATTTTTGTAAAATATTTTCCAATGTACTTCAGCACCATTGTGAGTAATAATGTAATTTTATTAAAGAGACCTCGTAAAAAAAACTGAACTGCCTAGAAGAGACAACGACGACAGCATTGCTTTATCAATAATAGAATTCCTTGGTTAACTATTTATTGTGTCATTCAGCGCTATATTAGCGTGTCAGTATTACTTTTAAATTTATGCGGTCTAAAAATAAATAAATTTGTGCATTTATAGCCACTGCAAATCAAACGTACTAGTTAACTATTTAATATACAGTACATATTATTTTTTCGAAATCAAGTTCTGCTGTCAACAACTTGATCCCAACAATCCAACTGACAATTTTTGCGCATTAAGTAAAAAGACTTAATACAAATTTGAAAGTGATATAACTTTGAAAGTTCTAGAACACTTAACATAGTTTTAATTCTTTTCCATTCTAAGTAAGCCAGCGGTGCTTCCCAAAAAGTGACACAAACATTCAAACATAAGAAAAAATTTGCACAAATATGACAAAAAATAGGCAAAGTTAAATAGAAGAACAAGCTACGATTAAATCAATTTCATATTTTTATATTTTAAAGCTCATGCAAAAGTTATAAAATATGAAATGAATTAATCAAGAGACTTGTAACAAACTGACAAAATATTTCGAATTATTCAAATAACCAACTACTTGCACGTACACACACCTTCGAATATGGAATTATTTGTAGTTAATAGAAAAACTTAAAAATTAATTCTGATTGAAGAAAAAACTCATAAAAATGATTTATACCAAAATGCGCAGAAACAATGGATTGAGAAAACACAAGAACGTTTAAAATTCTAAACCAAATGCAGAAAAAAAACCATTCTTGGGCAAGAAATATGTCTTGCAAAAATCAATCCCACAATAAGCTTAAAGCATAAATGAAAAACATTGAACTCAATTAACGACTTAGTGCCATTAAGAGAATAATTACGGCGAGTAAAGTGCTTGGATAAAGATATGTATGTAAGTGGAGCAAAGCTTAGCTAATTTTTACTCAAGCCAAGCGGATATACATATACTGCTGTATATAATATATATATTATATATCAATATATATACTACATATACATACATAGCTCTATATTTATTTATTTTGATACATAAGTATAAGCACTTTATATTTTTATAGAGCTTTTGAAATACTTTGCTGTGTGGCATATTGTGCGCAATGTATGCCGCGCATGCGCAGTGCAAGTTCATAGAATTTTATAACTCTTTTTCATTATTTTTTAATTGGTGATTTCAGTGCGGTTTTGCAATCGGTAAATTACATGTGCAAGTAAATGAAATTATTTTTTTTTCTATTTTTTTTCGCTTATATATTGATGCACACACACATTCACAGATATTCGATTCTGTAACACTTTGCAGGTGTACATTTGTTGTTATAAACACTAACTAAGTTTTTATGGCAAATTCTGCGCGTCAATGCAACCAGCGCTAGTGCAAGTCTGTGCTAGCTTATACTCTGCAGGCAGACCCACTTATACGCCGTTCAAATGAGTTTGTATTAACTAACCTAGTTTTTTGGCGTGCGCATGCATTTATGGCAAATTGCATAAATGCTTGTTTCCAGATGTCATTGGCTTGTGGAAAACAACTGAGAGCATTTTATTATGTGTTGTTGTTATTTTGCACTATTTCTCATAAATTTCATTTCTATTTTTATGTAGGTTTTTTTTTTTTTGTTTTGAGAAACTCACTTCTTAAATAGCTAAAATATATATATATGGATCTATATGAATTGCTGGAGAAGTGACAATTTCTAACGAACTACAATAAAATAAAGAACAAACACTTTTTTTAATAAAAGTGTGTTCAAAGGTCCGCAAAATATTTCTAAATATTTAAGCCACAAAATATTTATAAAAAGATTTGGAATCTCTCCTCTTTTCCAAAAGTATAAAAGTATTCTAAGCCAGCTTTAAATATTTGAAAGACTATAAGCGTCGAGCAACCTACACAGGGACTCTCCAGGAATTTGATTATTTGTATATACGAACTAGTCCGACAGTTCTGCTTATTTCTATCATTTATCAAGGAGCTATCAATTTGACGAAACGGCCGACTTTGGACCACTATAACATACACATAGCTGCCATGCAAAGTGTGCAATCGGGTTCAAGAGCTTGTATGGAAAACTTTTTCATTTGATGAGATATATTTACGAAATTTGGCACGGGTTATTGTCAAAGCCTATAATGTAATATCTTAAGGAACTGTTCAGATGGCATCACTTTAGCACATAGCTGCCATACAAACTGTACGATCGGAATCAAGTACTTGTATGGAAAAATTTTTCATTTAACGAGATATTTGCACAAAACTTGGAACAAATTATTGCTTGAGACTATAAAGCAATATTTTAAGAAATTGTTCAGATCGAGCCATTTTAGCACATAGCTGCCATATAAAATTGACGATTCGCATCAAGTGCTTGTAGGGAAAAATTTTTTATTTGACGAAATGTTTTCACGAAATTTGGCATTTGTTCTTGTCTAAAGCAATGGGATTACCTCCGAAAAATTGGCTCAGAACGTATTACTATAACATAGCTGTCATACAAAGGAACAAATCAAAATCAAGTTCTTTTAAAGATTTTTTTTTTCTTTTTTTTTTTGTATTTGTGAAGGGTATTATAGCATGGGCTCAACCAGAGCCCTTTGTTCTCCTGAAAACATCAGAATCACACAATACAAGAGTCATTTACCATATTCGAATAGGTTTGAAAGGATTTCTGAAGTAATTGTTCTTAGGACAGTTTGTTCACTAAATTCCAGTATCTTTCTATTTGTGAAAATACTGATGAAATCACAGACTTTCAGCTATTTTTGAAAAGTATAAAATCATTTTATGTTGTATTTAGAATCCATGTTTCAATCCTCTTCCTTTGAGAAGACGAAATTAGAAGCTTAAAATTGAAAAAAAAACTTTGAAAAAAAGCTAAAATAATTATGAAATATTTTAATAACAGTTGCTATTCACACTCTCTAACTTGTCTAAAAAACATCAACTACACGCTGTTAGAGAGCTATTAGAGGCTTAGCACTATTAAACATTTATTCAAGCTGTTAACACCAATTTATTTATGTTTATTTGCCATAGCATATCATCAACCAACAATTTTCCAATGAAACATTTTTATATAATATGTTTTCGATCCTTTGAATCCTTTATTATTTACAGTTAACAATTATTAGCAATTTTTATATTTATTTTCTAAAACAGATTATCTTATTTATAGTCAAAATACAGGTATCTGCTCGAGGAGTTAAAAATTTTATTGATTTGTTACAGTCAACCCTTTCACCGTTCAAGAAAAACTGCCACAAATTATTAAAGACCATAATTTTGGCGCCAAAGGAGCAACACCAACACATGCACACCAAGAAATAAACTGAAAATATCATTTATACATCTACACTGTACGTGTGAAGCGTGTGAGGCGCTCTCGCATGTACGAATAGAAAACCGAAAGCTCTGCTTACACACACAACTTTCATGGCGCACACGTACAGTGTGTATGAAACACTTTCGATTTCATTGCAACAACCCCGAGCATGCGCAAACACACACAGCGCGTGTATGTACACGAACTCAAGCTTTCGCGACGCTTTGACTTGGCGCTTACACTCACGCAAACGAGCAAACTCACAAATGCGCTCTCCAGCGTAGCCACCAACAGCATCGTACAAGTCTTTTACATGCGCTTAATTTCCATAACTTCACCATCGCAGGCAGCTAGCTGAGCATTTTTGATGCCTTTATATGCAGCCACCCCTCCCGCCCTGTCAGCTGGATGGACAACTGCTTCACGACCTTTGTTGTTGTTTCAATAATGGCAATAATAGCTAATTGCAAAAGTCTTCGTGAGTGGCACTAACGCTGTCGGCAATCATATGCAGAGCTCGCTTTGGCTGCTGCTGCTGCTGCTTCTGTTGCTGCCGTTGGTCGCATCCGTGCCTCTCCCTTCACGCCCGCTAATCGGACCGCCCGTCAACGCTTTGCGGTAGTTCTATAAGCGTGCGTCGGTATAAAAGCTTGTGGCGGCTGGTCAAAATTATTCAGTATCTGTTGTAGGTTCGTTGTTATTAGAACGACCTCAGCCTCCAAGTAATATATTTGACTTAAGCGCTTGCAATTAGCGTTTGTGATTTGCTAAAAGTATTTGTGTTTTTGATTTCAGATTCGTTTCATTTATTTAACTGAATACTTTTAAAAGACGAGCAAAGCAAGTGGTTAAAGCAGCGCTTTAGTTGTTGGTGATAATTAAATTTGTGAAGCAAGATGAAATCTCTGGTATGTTGTGTGAAAATTGAAGAAAATTAGAGAAATTTAAATGTAAGAAAACAGAATTTGAAACAGCTGTAAGAGACTCAAAGACTTGACGGTGCTGTATGAATATAAGAAAACTGTGCTGAGTGATTATTTTACACAAAAAATTGAATAAGCCAAGAAAAAGCGCAAATGCAGCTTGGAGACAGAAGTGGTGTTGAAAAATGTGCAACAAGTTTCAAGAGAATTTAGTTTCTGAAATGTTGGGTCATGCAATGAATATGATGGCATTTTTTAAATCAATATGACTGAATTAAATATTTTGTAATCATTTTTTTTTTTTTAATTTTTGTGTTAACTGTGAGTTCCAAGCAATTTGTAAAGCTTTATTTGTTAAAGTATGAATTTAAAAGCGGTTTTTGAATTGTCAAAAAAATTTTTCAAATATATACCATAAATTCAAAACATTTTGCAACTGCTGCATTTGTATTGTTTTGGACCTATGACAACATAAACACCTTTTGTCGCCTTTATTATAACCAAAAGCGATAAATAAAAACAAAATAATAGAAGATATAAAAAACTATTTAAAAATTACAATTTTTTCTACTATTTATAATAAATTCAAAAACTTTATTTTTTTCTACCTTAC
>NW_017535553.1:346997-378756 GCF_001853355.1 Bactrocera latifrons | reverse complement strand
AAATCTTCAAAACCTTTAATTTTTTCCGACTCCAAAAAAATTTTAAAATATTACTTTTTTACCTCAGAAAAAAAAATTTAAAAATTGTATACTTTTCTACATTAAAAAAAATATCAAAAAAATGGTATTTTTCCTACAGGAAACCAAAAAAATAACTTTACTATTGTCTCACTCGCACTTTCATCAATTTAGATTCTAAAATCTTAGTTCGTCTTAACAGCTTTTTCAAAGTTTGTTCCTAAGTCTTTTATATCAAGCTTTTACTTGAATTAGTTTATGAGTTAGAACTTGTTAGAAGCTTTTTTCTCAGCTTTATCTGGTTTCTCATGCAGTATTGGTTGAAAATATTTATACTCTTGCAACTTGTTGCTACAGAGTGTAATAGTTTTAATTTCAAGTATTTTATTACTAGCTGTAATAGTACAGATTAAAAACTGAGTTATGAAGTGTTTAAGGAGTGTTTAAGCTGTCCGATAAATTATTTTTTATTGAATTAAATTTGTAATAAAAAAAATTTTAAATAAAAATAAATTTTTATATAGAAATCATTTTTTTAACAATTTTTTCCAAAAAAAAAATTCTTTTTATATTACAATTTTTTTAAATTTTTTTTTATTGCGTTAAAATTTTTTACAAAAGGAACGAACAAACTCTTCCATTACAATTTATATTGAATATACACTCTTACTAAAAAGAAACGCTTTAATAAGCAAAAGCTCAATTTTTTTTTATAATTTATATTATCACATATACATATATGTATTTTAACACAGACATACGATTTGAAGCCAAAACTAAATTTTACTTCTAACAAATGTTATAAATGCCGTAATCTATATCTCAGAACTATTAAAAGTTAAACCGTTATATATCGTTTTATCCAATGTTATCATGTGGTTCCAAAAATATTTTTTAATTCACCGACGTTAAAATGTTGTCATAAGGCGCCAAAAACCGTGTACATGCATTTGCTGTCTTCAAGAACTTTAAAAATATATATTATATTATCGGTCCACAGACGCTACAACATAGCATCACAGACATGTACAACAACCAACAATAAATTACCAAGTCAATTACATAATAAGCTGAACATTTAATTACTGCACAGCCTTTCCACCAAAGCGAATTGACAAAACGCCAGCTTTTCCCTCACACGTACAACAGACGCAATAATACATGACAAATTCGCCCAGCATTAACCTTGTCAGCGCAACGGTGAAATGCAGAAGCACCCTTAAAACGCACAAATTACAAAAATAAAAACCAAAATTTTTCATGAATTTTATTACCGAATACTCACACCTCGAATGCGCATTGAACTTGGCTCAAAGCCAAAGCAATAATAAGCAGTGCAGCCAAAACAAAGCGCAGCCGGTTGTTGATGATGTGCAAACAAAAGCCACAAAAACGCTGATAYGTTAAACCAAACACACGCAGCTACAAGCAGCGGCGAAAAGGCGTGCGGAATAGGTGGGAACAGACACGCACAAACGAAAGTTGCGCGGCAAGAAAAAAAATACAATTTCATAGCACGTACCAAGCCTCGGCAGCGTAATGCAATGTAGTGGTAGTCTCAGAGTGGCTCTTTATTGACTAAACTCCATTTGCAGCGCTTCAGCCGGCCAACTAACATGCCGTGCAACATGTGGCAGCGTTATTAATTCAAAGCAAAAGCATGCACTTTATTATATCATTGTTTTCCCGTTTTGTCTGCTTTTCCTAATAAATTCTGCTATTAGCTATTAGCTTCACTTTTTCGCTATAAATTTGTTGAGCAATTTTGGTCACTGACTTCGCTTGACCGCAGTGGAAAGGAAGCTCCGACATGCGTTCGACATGTTGCATCGTAATGCTCCTATTTATAGGCACTCCGATTGTTTTTGTTACGTACCAGAAAAACTAATTTTGCTTTCGTTTGCGCATGACGACCGGATTACAAGCCCCAAATGGCATGCGCCGACTAGTTGAGGCTTGCCGTTGAGCGTTTGGAACTGATTGGTGCGGAAGCGCTACCATTTTTGGTGCAGCGGCAAATGCAGGTTAATGTGCTAGCGCGCTAAATGGACATTGGTGGCCTAGTTTTTGTTATATAATATTTACCAGTTGCGAATTGAATATTGAATACCATAAAATGATGAAGAAAGAGCAGATTGCTATGTAAAACATATCAAAACAAACAACATTTATGACCATCCTAGCATGAAATGCTAGCAGACGTAGTTACAAGCAATATTTTGATTAAAATTTTCAGAGCTAAAATAACTTATATATGCATTCATAAGTACCCTCTTATATATGCTATAACTCAATTCAATTTCTATGAAAAGGTCTTTAATTAGAACTTAATCAGCAAACCGTATAAGCTCACTTCTACAATTTTTTGTTCTCTTTTCAGTTCATTTTCGGCCTCTTGGCCTTATCAGCATTCACCTATGCCGAGGAGGTGCAAAAATCGGCGGAGCCCAAGTCCGCTGAGCCAGCAGCGGCCGCTTCCGAAGTGAAGCCATCCAGCACAGCCGAGAAGAAACAAGAAAAACGTGGCATCATCCATGGAACCGGTTACGGTTACGGCGGTGGTCATGGTGGCGCAGTACTTGTAAGTGGTGGACATGGCGGTGGATATGGTGGCGGTTATGGTGGCGGTTATGGTGGTGGTGCCATCATTGCCGGCACTGGACTCGGTGGTGGCTTGGGTGGTGGACTTGGCGGTGGACTCGGCGGTGGCATTTCTGTACCCACCAATGTCCAAACCTCATACGTGGAACGTCAAGTAGCTGTGCCTTATCAAGTGGAACGAGCTGTGCCCTACCCAGTGGAGCAAATCGTTCAAGTACCAGTGCAAGTACCTGTACCACAACCCTACCCCGTTGAGAAAACCGTACATGTACCAGTCAAAGAGATCGTCAAAGTACCTGTGCATATTCCACAACCCTACCCCGTAGAGAAGACCGTTCACGTACATGTGCCCGTACATGTGGATCGCCCAGTACCAGTGAAGGTGCCCGTCCCAGCACCATACCCAGTTGAGAAGATCGTGCAAGTGCCCGTTAAAGTACCAGTACCACAACCCTACCCAGTTGAGAAGATCGTGCAGGTCCCCGTCAAAGTACCGGTACATGTGCCACAACCCTACCCAGTTGAGAAGATCGTACAAGTGCCCGTCAAAGTACCCGTGGATCGTCCCTATCCAGTACCTGTAGAGAAACCATACCCAGTACCTGTCGAAAAGCCCGTACCATACCCAGTCGAGAAGCGTATCACCATACCTGTGCATGTGCCAGTCGATAATCCAGTGCCAGTCCATGTAGACCGTCCCGTGGCTGTGCCTGTCAAAGTTGCTGTGCCCAGGCCATATCCCGTCGTCAAGGAGATCCCTGTACCAGTCGAACGCAAAGTTCCCTACCCCGTGAAGGTACCAGTCGATGTACCACGCCCCGTGCATGTCGAACAGCACGTCCCAGTGGCCGTTGAACAACACGTGCCCTACAAAGTGCCAGTTCCAGTGCCCGTACATGTTCAGAGCCACGTTGCACCAGCGGCTGCGATAATCAGCGGAGGCTATGGTGGTATTGGCGGTTACGGTGGCCATTCCATTGGCGCCCTTGGTGGTCACTCGCTCGGAGGCTATGGCGGTCATTCGATCAGCTATGGACACGGTCACATCCACAAGAAGAAGTAAATTGCCAACTGCTTTGACTCGTTGAGGGTGTGAGGGACTTTTTAGTAAAAAGGCAGCAGACTTACATATGTACATCTAGAAATTACGGTTAATTAGTTGAGAATTTAAAAAGAACGGCCATCATTGCTCGAAAAAATTACATTAAAAAATTGCGCAAAATGTGGATTGAAGTGAAATGAGACTGAGACTATGGTATTCTCTGGCTCTTTCACAATTCTGCTTCTCCAAATGTATAATTTAGTTTTTAGTTTGTGATAAAAATTTCGAATTAAATGGCGGCGACGAATGGATATCGGCGCTACAGCGAAAAGTGCGTGGAGACTGTCAAACGTAAAACGTATTTGAAGTAAAATGGGCAGACAACTCGGCATGCGATTGGAGGGTGTGGAACTTACATAAGTTAAGTGTGAATTGGAAGGAATGGCGAGACAAAAAGAGTCGAATTAAATGTAAATAGTAGAGGAGAATATTTTGGCTCTTCTCTGCCTCCAAACATTTTCTTTCATTTACTAAAAAGTCCACAAGCTTGCCTGCCACACCTACATTTTTTATGAAAGCACAGATTCGTAGTTTGCAACGTTTACTTCTGCATACACTTAAGAACCTTCATATTTTTGCACGGTGTCTTTATTGAAACTTTTCGCAAGCGTTTCATATCGAATTTTGTCTCCATCAATCATATCTTCTATAAAAATGAACAAAATGGTATGAACTTTGTTTTTGTACGAATTATTAATTTGTATATAATTTAATTATGTAAATAAAATGACGACAGAACATTATCGAAGAATATATAAGAAAAATTGTTGTATGATTTTTATCTTCTTTGGCAATTCATCAGCTTAACTTCAGCAGACTCAGCTTGAAAAACACTGCAGTGGCCAGTAAGTTAATACAAAACTAAAGTTGATACAAAGTTTCTAAGAATATACCCCTCCGCCAAGCTTCCCCCAAACTTTGGCGCATTTGTAAAAAAGCTCACTGTCTCGCACCTCCAATGGATTCTACCCACCCAAAACTCCATTGTAGATATTTGGGCAAAAAATTGATCAGAGCTCGGTTTGTCGACTCCAAGATGTAAAAGACCCGGTATAAAGTCAAACCGTGTGAGCATTTTCAAATGTTAAGACATATATTCATTAAGAAACTTAGATTCCACGAATTTGATATCAACTCTCGCCGCCATGCATCTACCCATGATTTCCATAGTATAGGCACTTTATGTCCAATGGCAATAATGAAAAAGACATGCTGCTATGCGCTACTCATTGAATGTTCTCAAGCTTCCTAGGCATGTGTGGTCTTTCCTCTTTTGAGGGCGCTCCCGCATAAAATATAATTGGTTTGATATGCTGTCGTAGATCCAGACAACTACTTTCGGTGAGAGTCCTCACCTTTCACCAATGACTCCCCTAAGAGATAATAAACTTAAGCGCAACATATTTCTCAAAGTTTCCGAGACTACACAATATGACAAAAAAATATCCGGAAATTGTAAATTAAACGTAAAATATTTAATTATTCATCAATATTTATTTTTTCGACTTCAAAGTAGTCCCCACCAAATGTAATATACTTCTGCCAACAGGTTTTCCAGAACACAAAGCCTATTTACGGTACTCTCTGTATGTCGAGTTCTCTTGTCAAATCTCTTACAATTACCTGATGATTTTAAAGCAACATATCCTTCACTATTTCATTAATTGAGCAAGAGGTCGAAGGTCGTCCAGAGCAAAGCATGTCTTTAGCGAGTATTCGACCTTTTAATGCTTTTTACTACTCGTAAGCTTGTTTTTTCTTTTTTTTGTTTTTGACTGAATCATCGTAAGCCCCAACGGACTACTGAGGTATACCCACTTAAGCAGTACCTGTAAGCAAACTGGTTGACAAGCGCGCTCATAGTTGGCATGGTAATTAAAAACAGTCCTACCAACTCAGCAGTTTTTTAAATATCATTTGTCCGGTGAACTTAATTACAATTTCGAGGTGATTTTTGCCACAATGTAGACAGCAAAGGCTCCATATTTAGACCTTTATTTTAATCAAGAAAGCTAAACGCATTCATTATCAAACCTAAGTCTCCTATTCTACATTAAGAAATTTGAAAACTTTTTTTCCAAATTTATCAGCAACAAAACCTACCCTGATTTCATCACATAAACACTTTTGTAAGATTTTTAATTAGACAAGTATCAAATATTTACATATGCTTATACTTATATCTATATAATTCGCGAATTCAAGTAAAGTGCTTACTCTATATAATATTATATACTTACACATAATAATAATTATTTTTTTATCATCGCAAAGCTTCCAAAAGTGTATAAAATCTTAATAATTCTTATGAAATATACGCAGCTAAAAGCGAAAGCTTTTCAAAGCTTCAATTACACAAGTGATCGAATTTGGCAACAAAATGTATTTCTCAAAAGCTTCGATATTAACAAATTTCTGACTATATATATAAGTATAACATATAGTATACATTTATTAGTATATGTATATGACTAAATCAGTACAGTATAATTCTGACGATATTAGTATTTTTTAGTACGAAGGGAGGTCCTTCAGAAACAATTTTATGAATTAAACTTTGCTGAATCAAATATTGCATATCCAAGCTTTGAAATTTAGTATGCAAAAAAATAATTTGCTTTTAATTTTCTTATATTGATCGCTGATTATCAGAAAGCATTTACTTGCCGTGCCTTTTTAGAAAGCTCAAACTTCAACAGCTTGCCTAAAAGTATGCAAAGGCCGCATAAGTCTTTAATAAAGCAATTGCAGTATGATGTAAAGAGCGAGCTTTCAAGCGTACTTAATTTCAAATTTAACCGGATATCCCCGAAAAGCCAGCAAATGTAGGTTTATTTGTATTTTCTTAAGTCTGATTTGAACATGCCTTTTAATGAATGTATTAAATCTAACGAAATTAAGATATTTCCAAACGGAGAAATTTAATCTATATATTTATAGACTATAATACATATAGTCGAACTAATATATAATATAAAAGAATAAACTGATTTTCAAAAAATCGAGACGAAAAATTTATCAAAATGCGACGAAACACCCCTGTAGTGGAGAATTGTAAGTATCGGTAGCCGCTTTGAGCAAAAAAAAATCAACAATTTATATACTGGTTAGTCGAAAAAGTATTTTCGTATTATGTCAATAGCTGTCCTTGCAGTCGTGTATCTCCAGTGCTACCAATAAGATTATGTCATACCATATAGTGCTGAAAAGTTGAGATTTTAAGCTTCATTTACGCAAAAAGAAATTAAATTCGGGTTAGTTGAAAAATAGTTACAGCTGTTGAAAAATGTGTGATAGCCACTGATTTGAGCCACAAATTATGCAACTTTTCACACTCAAAAGCAAAAGTTATTGTAATATGTGTGGTATAGTTAGTAGTATGTAGTTACAGAATGCAAGTTGGCTCACTGGTAATTTATTCAGCGCCCGAAAACAACAAAAACCAAAACCAAAACATACTTGGTAGTTCAATGTTTCATTGGTTGTGAGCCTTCACAATGCCTGCTTCGGCGCAATAAATATTTTTTAATCGAATGAGTGCAATTAAAATGCAATAACTATGTGCATAAATTCTTTTGTAATTTTACTTCAAGTATTATATTCTTTACACGCAAATTTCTGTACAACTACATACATAAATGTTGTCATAAATAATATATATGTCTGCAATAAGGAAGTACATAAGTGAAGTCAGGGCTGCGCGGGTGATTGAATTGATTGATTGATTGATAAATGGTTGTTGCTCAGAGCAGCTAATACTGGTAGAAAATGCATGCCGGACATTGGACATTGTTGGTTTAGTGTTCGGTGTTAAAAAGTTTGTTATCAAAATTGATAGTAATAAATAAAACATTTGAGAAGTATTTTGGGTAGTCTTTGATTGGTGCAAGATATTCAGTGAAGCTGCTGTGAGTCTTCCATTCACCTCTGTTCATGAGTTAACATCGAAAATATTAAAGAAAGGGTACTTGAATATCATCATATTGGCATTAGTGAGGTAACAGAGCATCTCAAAATCTTTTATAAATACACCCAACACAGTTTGTGATTGCTTCGGGTATAAAATCTGCTAATGCCAGACTCACTGGGTCTGAATCAAAAAAGACGCCAGGTGGAGGTCACAAAAGAGATAGTTGACAAAGTAGCTGAGGATCTTCAGACATCGAACCTATCATTACCGGTGACGAGACGTTGATTCAAAATTTAATGTTGAAACTGTCTCCCAATATAGCGCATGAATGTCTACCCTACAGTGAGCCAATACGAAAAAACCAAAATTTACTGAAGGTACTGAAGCTCATCCCAGCTTGTAAGCTTGCCATTACAAATATACGAATAATTGGATTAAACAATGGCATGTATGGGCTCAAAAAGAAACTACTTTCAAATTTTTTGTTGGTCTGGATCACTTTTGATCATATGGTATGGCACAATTCGTTCATAATTTACTCAATGAATTAAACTTTAGAGTCAAATTCGATCAGATGGCATTTCCCAATTTCTTAATTTTTTTTTTCATCGTCTTTTATCATGTTTTACTTTTATAATTTTTTTTCTTTCTTTTTTTGCATTAATTTTGTTGTGGTATGTTATTTAAAAAATAGTGCATGCTATATTAAAATTACAACTACAAGAGTTATAGAAATCAATTGAAAAAATAACAAATGGAAATAGAAAAAAAATATTAAAAAAATACCTTCTTACTTTCGACGCCATTGCGTATTAGTTCACATATCTGGAGCAAGTTGTAAAACTTCCTCATTGTTACGTGCGACGAGCGCCGCATCAGCCGGTACGAAAGTGGCATGTGTGGGTTAGCTTATATGGCAGCACTTGCTTTGCGCACTCACTCGTTTAGACATTCATTCATTCATTACATGTGGTCAATTTCATTTAAATGAATTCAATTATTCGTGTGCAGTAACAAAAAAAAGGGGGTTGAGGCTTCGGCTGCTATTTTTTCTTTACTACTTGTAAAATTCTAGCACGACGAAAATCAGGTAACCAAATGTGGAATAATCTAACAAAGTTAGGAAATTTTTCATATACATTACTATATCTTCGCGCTTAATGACCTTACTAAGTTTATTAGAAATGGTATCTTGAGTCTCTACATCTCATCCAGATTTAGTTCTTTCATCTCCTTCAAGGAAACCAAATAAAAGATAACCAATTTATTCACGGTTTATGGAACTTCAGCTTTTTAAAATAGTTTTTTCCTTAATTTTGGTCCTGATTACTAACGCGGTGAAAATATACGAATAGCATAGAAGATAAAGTATTGCTGCACCTAAGGAGTCACGATCCATATATTCTTTCATAAAAACATCAACTAATGATTTATTGTTTTTTTTTTTTTTAATTTATCTAAGTCCTCGATACCATCAAGGCGATGAGATTTCATATTCAGACCCTTCACATTATTTACAAACCATACCTTGGACTTAGCTCAGATGAACCTAAAGATGAAAATTTTGACCAAATATACCTAAATTGTTTCGGTAACAACATCAGCAACATTTTGGCATCACTTACAAAAACTAAGACTAATTGTTTCGGACCCGAGGCAACCCAAACTTTTCGAAATTGCTTTATTTGCATTAAGTGTTGCTGCGCCTTACTTTTCGCATATCCTCTTATTACCGTTTATGTCCACTAATGGACGCCTTGCGTTACCACAAAAGTCCGTTCGCAGCATAAGTGAGTGCCACAGGCGCCGGTCAGCGGTAGACTGCGCGTTTTTCAACCATTCCGGCTGCTTGTATTTATTGATGGCAAATTTTCGTTGTTCAACTTTATTGGCAGGCAAAATATGTCTTACGAAAATAATATGGTGAGACGGTTATGTTATGAGTAATCACACGAGTGTATGCAATACGTGTCGATCGGCTGCCGGATACCCGCTTGCGCGTGTGTGAAAGTGCATATTTTGGCGCATTTTGTTTTATATTTTTCTTTCTTCAAAATGTGCTGTTGTTGTGAAAAATTGACTTGCAATTAACAACACTTGCACTTAGCTGCGCATTGATTACGTAATAACGTGGGGAGAAAATCAAAACCAAACAAACATATAAAAGATATGGACAAGAACAGCATGTTGCGCCACCGCAGCGCAATACAATAAAGGGTGTTCCCAAAATATCACTTCGGAGTGGTAGCAATGCTACGTATATTAATCCGACCGACCCGAGTTCTGAGTTTGCTAAGTATGGTGGTCTAACTAAAAGTACGTCATTTACTGGAAGGGAGTCGATAAAGGTGTCAATGGCTCAACTGGAAATGACAGTCAATGCGTGTCTGAAGTTTGTTGCATTCGTAATATGATTGGCGCACTGTTCAGTGTCATCGACGTAATAAAGAAATGATCACTTGATGCTCCTAGAAGGCGGCTCCTCCTCAAGTCGACGACGGCAGGAATCATTTCTGTAAGTCCCACGACAAACGGTTCTACGGCACCGAAATCGAGCCGGATTTAATAGCCAAAGGCTCTTATATCGGTGATCTAACCTTTATCTATGCTGGCATTGATTTCAATCTGAAATTCTTCGGCTGCGATTGGGCTAAAAAGCTCCGAAACAAACTCCACCTCGGTTACGTGCCATACATCAAGGCATGGAACCATCTTAAGAGTTGGGTTAGGTGCTATACATCAAAGGATGGAAACAACTTAAATAACGAGTGGGGTTCACGTTAAGTGACTCAAGCTGTTAACGCACATTAACTTGTAAAGCTGTGCAAATGGCGTAATTTCGCGCATTACGTCATCACTCCAGTTGAGTGGCCAACATTAGCGATCTCAGGGAGCTTAACTAGGCAGCATGACTCCCAGCCCACTACTTACCTCAAACTTTCATTAATCTAGTTCACAATGTCATTTCTTCCGGGCGTATCAAAAGTTGAAAGAAACTGAGACTTGAATGCTATTCAAACAACCCGGCACCTACCGAGCGAAAAGGGCCTTCTGTGGAAGAACTTAAACAGAAGAACACTCAGGCCGATTACAAGGTCTTTGATGTAACTGATAAGTCAGTTAGCATTCAAGGAAGCAGCTGGATAGCAAGTAAGTCAATTTGTTGGATATAAAGAATGCGCAACGAGTAAAACTATATTGTAGAACTTCAACTGAAACCCGTTAAGATTTATGCAGTTCCTGTGGTTTTTCAACTTCCTGTTGTTAAGTCTGTGGTTGTCCCCGTGGTGCCTGTGCTACCAAATAGGCAAGTATCAGGTTCTCTGGCTGTTAACCAGCGCTTCCTGAAGGATCACTACGACCAGAACACAAGTTATCACAAGTTAGCTTGAAGCTATTGCTAATGACGACATGGAAGAAGGACTTGAACTGAACGTTGTTTGTATGGAAGCTATATGCTAGAGTAATCCAATATCAGTCATTCTGACAGATCAACTTTTTCTTAAGGGTAAAACGATGTTTGCAAAATTTCAGATCGATACTTTAATAAATGAAGGAAATATTCGCGCATATACTAACAGATAGATGATCTCACCTACATGGCTAAACCGACCCAACTCGTCAAGCTGATCATTTACATATATTAAGTGTAAACTTTTTGGGTCTCCAGCATTTATTTCTGATAGTTATAAATTTCATCCCAAGTATATTGTCGAAACGAACCACCCTGTATTCATATGTATATGAATTACACTCAAAACCTGTATACAGTAGCTCCAATAAGCATTTAATCTCGTGCGTTTCCCAACCGGCGCCGGTGCACGTATCTTATCGGTCCATTTAAAAATGTTCCGCGGTTTTTTTTCATAAATTTTTAAAGTAATTTTTCCTGTTTCCATACAGACATAAAAATAGCATACCATAAGCATATACTGTCCATTCACGGCATAATTTTTCGCACATTGTTATTGACTTTTCGAACGTGAACGGCTTTGTGTGGCAACCACAGTCAGCTGGGTGCGTTCACAATGCTTTTCCGCCAATAGCGCTGCCAAAGTTCAGCTGTCATTTTTTATACAATGTTATTGTTAGTTATTGTTGTTGTTTTAAGCAGTTTCCTCACTAACCAACTTTTTGTTGCTTTATTCGTTTATCGCAGTTTTTTGTAGCACTCTTTTTGTATTTTTTATTTTTTATTTTTTTTGCGGCTTTGTCCAACTGCGCCACAATCCCCCACTCTCCTCACTATTCAAGTAGCACTGTGTCGACAAGTGCGTGGCACTGTGCGTGCCGTATTTCTTGTTTGCCAATTCCTTTGATTGACTATTTTCCTTTCAAGTATTCGCGCTAAACACACTTGAACCGTTAGTCTGTAGTTATCACCTATTTTTTTTTGTTTTTTCTTGTGTTTTTAACGCTTTTTTGTCGCCATTTTGAGTGTTCACTTTGTCAATGTTTCGAGGTTTAGGGCAAGATCACAGCCGTTGTTGTCATTAGCAATTCATGTGCATGCATCTATGGGCCAGTCGATATCAGCATATTTTTGTTTATTTAATTATTGGTGCGAAAACTGGTTGAGAGTTGTTAAAATAGTTTCCGTGTCTTTTTAAAGCGGCTTAAATCGAAACATTGTAATTCGCCACCAAAAAATTCAAGGACGTCAGATAGGAGCGTTGTTTCGTATTAATCATTATAGTAACAGGTTTTCTCTCGTCCAATCTCAAGTTCTAAGCTTCCATTTCCATCCGATTATATAGCTTTAATATTTTATACTTATCAAGATGAAATGGCACCCTTTGGTGGACAATTAACGGAGATTAAATCCTTGAGCAGAATATTCTTCAACGAAGCCCGCAAAAATGCTGAGTAGCTTCATGTATGCTCATTTCCTTTTTAACCACTCCATTCTTGGACCATTTCTATGAACGTCACCCGAGGTGAGCGCAGAATTCATTTCAATCCTTCAAGTGTTCGGGCCTTGATGGCAACCATCAACTGCAACGTAAGGTGTCAAAGGACTGGAAACTGGTTAAGGTTACGTTTATACCGAAGCTCTGACAGTGCTCTCACGTCAGTGCATGTTCTGTGGACTACAACAACAATTTCGCTTAATGTTACTTTAACGATATTCCACTTTGATTATCTTTGCCTTGACTTCATTATTGACCTTGAGTGCCTACACTCAAAAGAAGTATCATCAATCTCGGTTGGGACTGCGAGATCCTTCTGATCTAGAGAGGAATGCTAGAGGTCTGCTGAACTGCTTGACCTGAGCTAAGTTTTTAAATAAGACTTAAAATCTCCCTAGAAGCTAATAGTTCAAGTTGTATGAAGAAAAATCCTAACCTAACTTTCCCTTGTCTAAATCTATCGCGTTCAAACTTCATTACCGGGCAATGCTGTTTTCATATTTCATGCCGGAAAGAATTGAAAAGGTTACGGAAGGTCTTCGTTTTCGTTCAACCTGCATGTATAGTTGTTTCATTGATTTTTCCTTATGCTACATATACCATTATAGGCGTATGATATAATAAGTTTCAAGTAATTTCAAACTCCCATAGAGAAAACAGACACTAAAAATTGATGCCTCATAACATTAAAAAACAAAAAATATTAACTTGTGAGATCGGATAATTAGCCACAGCAGCCATTATGTGGCCTTTCGGTAACAATTTCCTTATTTCGCTCAATCTCGTGTGATAAAAATCAGTTGTCATATGAAGGAAGCTGGGCACTTCCAGTTTTAAGTTCACATTTCTTACATTTCTTCAACCAACTTCAATTCAGATTATTTTTTCGCATTATAAAAGTCACAAAATGACCAAGAAATCAGTCTGTCATCAAATCTATCAGATGCTCATACTTATTAATAGAAATAATTTCGTGTTTCTTTTGCGGCTAAAAAATTGTGCAAGCAACAGTTGAACGGTGTAATAAATTTAGGAACTCGACTTACCCCATTTCCTTGAAAAAAGAGAGGTAAATATATTTTGTAATTAAACTCGTTGCACCGGCACCAAGCCCCAGTGACCCAACCAGTCGGCCAACCATAGCGCTTTCTACCGCACCACGCACTCTCAGTCAGTCGGCCAAATGCAAAAACAAAACAAAAAAAAGGGGTTGCAAATGCAAAACCTGCATTTACAAAAGCCGGTAGGTGTGCAGCCGCCAGCATCACTTACACTATTATTTCATTTTGTAAGCGCCGCATATGGAAATGTCTATAAAAGTGAGCGAAACGCAGCTGCGGCGGCGACAACAAACACCTGGTCAAGCAGGCCTGGCAGAAAGCATTTCGGCATATTTTCCTTAATATTTTTGTATTCCAATGTTATTATAATATTACAAATCTCGTGTGTTGGGTGCCGGTCGCATTTCCTTAACAATTTCGTTTTGTCGCGAGGCGAATGCAAAGAGAGATGCAAATTAATTTTTCAACAATCGCTGGTTTTTGTCAACAGTCAATTAGGGTGCTAAAGACCATTTTAATCTAATCATTCCGTGACCAAGCGCGGTATTTACTGGCGCTTACGTAGTTTTCGCTGCCGGTCTTTCCGCCTCATTGCCGGCCGATCGATGGCAACTAATTTGTGTCAGACTTTAGCTAGCAATGAATTACGTTTTTGTTTGATTTTATTAGTGTCGTTCAGTACCTGCTGTCGCCTAAGATTGACGGCATAGGAAGCTGAAATGAAAACAAGTTGCAACACACTTCTGATAAAAGCCAACGTTTATGGCAAATATTAATTACGAGCATTTTTTCAAAACAAAAATGTTGTATGGATTTCAGTAAAAGCAATTAGTTGCCAAAATAGAAAGCAATTAAAATTATATGACAACTTTCTTAATGGCGACAATTCAATACAACAAGCAGAAAATGACAATTGCAAGTTTGAATGATAAGCAGGTTCGTGTCTTAAGTCTTTTGCGGCGGCGCCATGGAAAGAAAAGCTGCGATTTATGTAATTCTAAAGTGAATTAAAAAATGTATTTGCTAAATCTTTTACAGAAAAGATTTCAAAAGTAGTTGCCAATACTCTCGTTTTAAAAAATTGCATAATTCTCAAGTCTCCCAATTTTTTATTTTTCTAAAATTTTTATACCCTGAACAGGGTTGTTCCTGTTTATTACCCTGAACAGTTTGTCACGAAATTTGTAACACACAGAAAAAAGTGCCAAAAAGCTATAAATGACATATAGTATATAAATGATCACCACTACGAGGCGAGTCGATTTAGCTATGTCCGGTCGTCTGTCCATCCGACCGTATGTCTGTATTGAGTCTCTCCTTTTTGAGATATCGATCTGAAACTTTGCACCCTCTTTTCTTCCCAAGAAGCTGCTTATTTGTCGGAATCGTCACTATCGCACATATCATATAGCTGTCATACAAACTGAATCATCGGCATCAAGTGCTTGTGTGTAGTTTTTTTTTTCATTTAGCGATAAATCTTCAAGAAATTTGGCATGAGTTATTTTCTAAAGCCATAATTAAATTTTCGAAAATATTTTTCAATTTTCGAACCACTATAGCATATAGCTGAATGATCGAAATCAAGTACTTGTATGGAAAATTTTTATATTTGACGAGATATCTTCCCGAAATTTGGCGAGGATTTTTTTGCAAGGCAGTATTAAAATATCTGAAGAAATTATTCAGATCGGATCAGTTTAGCATATATCTGCCAACATAACAGTAAAAAGTTATTCAGATTGGACCACTATGGCAAACAAACTGAACGACCTGGATGAAGTTCTTCTAAGGAAACTTTTGTATTTGTGAAGGGTATATATCTCGGTACAACCAAAGTTAAAGATTTTTCTTGTTTTCAAATAATAACCAAATAGTTGCTTTTACTTTAATTTCTCACCCATATTTCACATTCCTAAAATATTTGCAATCGTCAAGTTTTCGACTGCTCACTGCAGCACTTTTCCTGGCATTTAGTGCTTTGGTTGCTCCATAATTATTCAATTGCACAATTTTCAAAACTCATTAAGCGCTCTATGAGGCAATTGCTGCGATTCACTAAATTTTCACTTTATTTTGCCAACAACAAAATGCGCCAATTGCCCATATGCGCAACATATAACTTATGACACATAATTTATAGCAACATTAAGGTGGACCCAAATAAAAAGTTGATGAAATTTAAAAAAATATAAATTTTGCCAGAATTATGAATTTGAATTAAAAATCAGAAAATTGCACATTATAGAAGCTATTTTTCCTACGATACGTTTGGAAAAGCTTTAAAGTTGCTTTTCAAAATTTTATTAATTTCATTTTATTTTGAATAGAAGGTATATAAATTTTCGATACTCGATTATCTCCTTTCATATGTTTTACTTTTTTTGCGAATTATCTTTCACACTCTTTAAAATGCTTCCCGCAAAGGCGACCCCCCCCTAACGCAGCCAATGCATTGTAGCAATGATTGCTCCAGTTTTCTTTAATTTTCTGATTTCTTCTATACATGCGGCCTGTGTGCGCTCAACAATACCGATTTCATTCCTTTTTGGCATGTTTCTATTATAGTCAACTAATTACACACTCATTTCTTAAATTAGTTAGTTCACCCATAAGCGCATGTGCGCATGAGCGGGGCGTTCACTAAGCTAAAAAAGCATTGGGCGCATAAAATGGCACTCGCCGGTGTGAAGCTTGAACGCAAAGCTATCAAACTGTAATAAATAAATATAAATAAATACATAACATGCGAGTCAAGGAATTACACTGAAATAAGGAGAATAAAAATGAGTGAAAAACCAAAGCTAATTGGCGTATGCCTCACCACAGCCGAATGGGCACCACGAGTCAAAGTCTAATCGAATTTTTGCTTTTGTATATGCGTTTGTGTTGGTTCGCATGAGTAATGTATGTATGTCTAAATAACAAGAAATACGAAATTCAAGCAAAATTACGTTTTTCACAGCGTGTTTGTAAATTTATTATTGGCTTCACGTTTAGTCTTCTTTTTGAAATATAAATATTATATAATTTATCGAATTCCAAACGAAATTCGCCAGCATTTTTTAAGCAATGATAATTTATTCTATTAAAGTAGCAGGCTCAGCACAACACGCAACACGTTGGTTCTACAAATTACTAATTTGTGGCATAGAGCTCGTTGTAGTACAAAGCACATGCGTGGAAATGAAATAAGCTAACTAAATATTTATATGTATTATTGCTTTTTATTGATGGATAGAGAAAGGAGAAATGTAAACGCTTTAAATGTTGCATACAAAAAATATATATTTCATTGATATTTATACTAACGTAAAATGTTTTTTATGTTCACTGAACTTCGACGGAATTATTCGTATCAAAAGAAGAAAAAATAGTAACCTAACTTATACAAAGTTATAATACAATTCCAGTAGGTTTCATTACCGGAGCATACTTTTTTACAACCCCCAAAGGTTATCTAGTGACTGATGCCCAGAGCATACTAAAATTATGGAGGCAACACTTGTCCAACCTGCTGAATGGCAATGAAAAGAGATGGTGAACCCGGTTCCGCAATCAATGAAGAAGTTCGAATAGCAATTACCCTCCTGAAGAACAACAAAGTGGCAGGTGCCGATGGATTGCTGAGCATACATTGATTTCTTTGTGAAGTATCAGAATCCAAAAAACCCAGCAAAAAGGTGACCTCACATCTAACATGGCATAAGACTACACAACATCGCATATAAAGTTCAATCGATATCGGTCGTACAGTGTGACAGATTAAACCCCACGGTCAACAAAGTGATTATCCCTTATCAGTGTAGCATTAGGCCTGGAAAATCAATAACTTTCCAGTCTAAGAAAATAAATTACCGATTCGGTTTGCACCCACATTTTATATGGAACTGCCTGGGCCAAATTTCATATTCAGTGTGTGTCACCCTTTATGCAAGGTATGTAATTAAAATTACATATTTTATTGATATTGATTTAGACCCTCTTTACATAATATCTCATTTAATTTCCATTTCTTAGCAAACTTTATTCTGTACATAACCGTTGAGAAGAGAAATACTTCAATAAATATCAGCGAAAATGAGCGACATTGATCAGACTGAGATTAAACAATGTACATCTTATAATTTTTTACAGCTTTCTTATTTAATATTTAAATGCAATTACCTCAAAAATATTTGCTGAATGTGTAAATGCTATGTAAGTATATGTGTATGTATGTGTAAGTTGTCATAAGATTTTAACAAGTTTTTCAATTACCAAAGTGATTGTCACTAAAAAATAATTACATTCAAAAAATATATGACGGTGTACAAAAAAATATTCAAAATCGTTGGAATTTTTGTTGCATATTAGCGATAAATTTTAATGGTGATAGTCGACACATCCAGTTCACTATAAATCCTAATTGTTGTCATTTTCTGCATTTTAATAACAATGCTATGATAAGTCAAACATTTAAAGTCATAAAAATCGATTTTCCAAATGTTATAAATGCATATGTATATATAAATATATATATATAATAGATAAATATGAATGCACTGCTTTTGGTCAGCTTTCCTTCAAAACTTCTTAGTGCCATAAAATTTACATAATTTCGAAAGGCAGCCACAGTTTCTGAAATGCAAGGCTGTTGAAAGCTTCAAGAAGATCCATTGTAATCAGCGTAAATTGGTTTTATTGGTTTTTATAATATATCTTTTATTATTATTTTGTGTTGTTGTATTGTTATAGTTGTTATCATTGTTTGCTTGACAGCAGTTGTAAGTATTGTCGTTTGTCTGCTACTAGTTGAACTTTGTTTACGAAATTGGTCAAGGCACAAGTTGTATCTGCATTTATTGAATGCGTTATAACTCTTGAGGTCAATATATTGATTCTTTGTTTTTTATTTATTTTTTAATACAAAAATTATTAGTAAACTATTTTTACAGAAGTTGTGCTTTGAAAAATGCTAATAATATGTGATATTGTTGATTACTTTTATCTATTGAAAATAAGGTCATTCGACTTGGTTCAAGCATCTTAACATTACGAGATTATTATTATTTTTTTTTTTTCAAAAATTTTGACTTGAATTTTTTTTGCGTTACAGCCACTAAATGTAAATGCATACTTTGAATAAGCAAACATAAACTTCAATTACAAAATTGGTGTTTCCATGTTATCCATGTTATCTCCGAAATCATTTGTTGAATCAATTGCTAATTATCGGAGAATGTTCTCAGATATCATTTAAAATTTTATTGTCTCTTACAAATAAGTTCATATCTCGGACACTCTTTGTCAGTACTATTTCCCAATTTCGGAGAATATTCTCAAATATTTCCATTTAGTAGAATGGAGGAAAAAGCGTGGAGTCTTTAATAAAGCGTGAAAGCAAGATTATATTTGACCGTGCTATTCCGAATCAAAATTGCTGCTATGTACTTTGAGGCATTGCCAATGCCGTTGAGACATAAATTTTCATACAAATAAGTTTAAGATATAATTTCTTGCATCTTTTGCACTATAATTTCATGTCTGTGCATTTTCGTCTTACCAAATTTGAAGCCATTAAAGTGCATATTGCAAAATTTTATGAACGCAAATGTTTTAAAACTTTTAAATAATGCAAAGGCCACAACAAAATAACTGCCCATAGAGGTTAAATTATCTGCACACATAAGCAGTCACACACACAGCTACATTAGCAGTCAATGGCCAAACAGCTGCGATTACAATGAAAATTAAAGTGAAATAGCTTATTTGCAAGTGTGTGGCTGTGTGTGTGGTAAAATGAATTCGTAAGATCATAACAACAGCGACCTTGACCGAAAACAATGAACCATTAAAGGTGTTGCTACCGGTATACACATAATTATACTTTTGTTTGTGTACATACAACTATGAAAGTCCATTGCATGATGAGTTGTTTGTTGCAATTACTACAACTATAATTGTTATTGCAACAGTGAGGAGGATATGCTGGAGCGAATGTGTGCTGAAGCTTACCAACAAACGAAATAAAATTAAGAAATATGCCACATTTCCATAGTGTTCGGAGTGGAAACGGGTATCCAGGTCTGTTCCCTATGTATAGTATTCTCGGAAGCTTGGTGCGCTCTTTCTGGCCTTGTACAAAACGCAGACGATCCACTGAACTACTTGCTGCTAGCAAGATTTATCCTGCCGGAATCATAAGAATTATCTTTGGACATTGAGGATTGCCAACCTTTTAGGTGTGTATTGTTCAATGCAATGCTCAAGTATGCGTTAAACTAATTGAGAAAATCTTCATTTCGGCAGCTTTGAGAAATACTTTTTGTTAATCGCCTATTTTCACATTTACCTATTAACTTTCAAGGTCAAATGCGGTGTAAAGTTAGGACTGTCGGTGCCCTTTGTATTGTAAGATTTGTGTAATATCCAAACTCACTGTTGAAAACTGCAACAGTGCAGCATACGCATTTTTGACTAAGCCGTCTTAGGTGGCCCAGCGCTAAATCCTGCTGTCTTAAGCAAATGTAAGTAAGTAATTATGACTAAATGGCCGCGTGAGTAGCTTAGCGAACTAATTGGACGGCTGCCTTGAAACGAGGCTCGTACTGGCGTTTTTCACAAATCTTTTCAATGCGTATGAATGAGTATTGCAAGGCACAAAGCAGCCATAACGGTGCAATGTATTCACCACGCGTACTAATTGCCGCTCCACAAATCTGAACAGCAAAGCCACGGGGTAGAATTCGAGGAAAAATGAATGGGAAGTTGCGGCAACTAACAAAATGAGTGATTTGATTGAGCGATTAAGCTTTGCTTGAAAGTGAAATGGGTACTTAAAAACAAAAACCACTAGCAGCAATACTTAATAGGTATTAACTAACAACGCGTTTTGTACACAACATTATTCATATAGGGTCGTTAGGTGTCCAAAAGTTCACACCGTAGTCGTAGTTTGGTTTTTTATACATATTTGCTGTACTATATCGGTAATTTAAAAAACAACGACGCAATTACCGTCATTTTTAGAACTCAGTTTAACAAATAACCGCTCATAGACTCCAACCGCATTCTAATATTGTGTTTGAATATGAATATTTTTTGCAAAGTCTATTTGTTTAGATTAGAATACTAAAATTTGCTTTGTCTTTCACATGAAAGAAGTTTAAATGAATTTTAGCGTAGTGTACGGGTGATGCACTGATTATAGCGACCCTCCAACTTTCCGATACCATTTTTGTACTTCGGTTTGTTTTCAAATATGCCTCAGTTGCGGCGATCACCTCTTCATTCGCCGATAATTTCTTCACTGCGAGCACTCTTTTGAGATCTCAAACAGAAAATAATCGCAGATGCTCGATCTGGTTGATCATGGATTTTCACCATCGTTTTCACTGGCTTGTGACATGGTGTATTACATGGTGGTATACATGGTCAAACAGCACTTCCCTTTACTGCAAATACCGTCATGTTTCGACGATTTTATTCTTCAAACACTCCAATAACGCTATGTGATAGTGACTGTTAATGGTACTTCCTTCTCAAGGTAGTCTATAAAAATTATTCCATTTCGCTTCCGAAAATAAAGACACCATCACACTGATAGCCGTCTGTTACATTTTATGACGCTTTGGAGTGGATTCATCGTTTGCAGTCTACTCAGATGTCTGTCGATTGGATTTCGGAGTGAAATAATGGAACCATGTTTTATCCATCGTCACATATCGATGCAAAATCTCGAGTTTGTTACGCTTAAAGATGTCCAAACACTGCTTAGAATCTTCAATTCGTCATAGTTTTTGTACAAAAATGAGCGCGTAAAGCGACACAAGACCCAATTTTCGTGAATGATATACTTTCGTTCAGTTGATATCTTTGGAGTGCCTGCTATCTCGAACAACTTCACTTTACGATCATCCAAAATTATTCCGTAAACTTTTTAACGTTTTCGTCGGTAACAAGCTCTTTTGGGCGTCCACTGCTGTGAACGCGGTGCTCATTTCACTACGTCTAAACTTAAATTACTATTCCTTGCTAGTTGATTTTCAAGAGGCAGTGTCCGGAAACTCATCACCTTGTCAAGTTTTTGCTTCAACTGTGTTTTTTAATTTCACAAATTGATATTTTATCATCATGCGAGAATCCTTTTATCCATTTTTCCACAATAACAAAAGTTGCTTAACTTAAAATGATATAATTCACAAACTAGTGATCCGGCAGCTATCATATTCAAACACGAGCCTTTTTAAGGTCAGGGCTAACTAAGAATGTTATAGATTAAATTCTGGTTTCGCTATTTATTTATCAGGCTGCGACCTTTCAATCGACCTTTTATGAACGAGGATCCTATCGATAATATAATAACTGAAAGCGATGACCTTTTGAGATTTAAATTTCTCATTAAACACTATGTCAGCTAGATCTGAAAGAACTACATTACAAAGCGTATGCTGCATAATATTCATACTTACTCGCTTATTCGATAGCCTTACTGGTAGTTGCGTGTCTTTACTAACTCGCATTGATTGAACGTAATTTATTTAATAACGTAAGCAAATGCTATATAATATTACCGCAATTTACCACAAATACAGCTATTTACATAAGCTATTTAAATATATGTAATAAACACTTAGTAGGCAATTAGTTAACAGCACCAACAACAACAACAAAATGCACGTATTTTATTGCATTATTATGCAACAAAGTTTATCCTGTGATTTCATAATTAAATCAAGGAAGTACCTAGCACATACTGAAAGTAGAGCAGTAGGAAAGTGGAGCAGTGAGACGCAAAGCAGGCAAAATGAGTGGCTGGAAAAAAACGCAAAGACTTATCTCACGTTTCTTGAAGCTACATACGTACGTACAACTGACAGCGCACTGACGGGAAGCCGACAACACATGGGTTAGCGCAAACAATGGTTTATTAGTTTGAACCGCTTGAAAATGCCAAAACATAAAACCGTAATAAATATATCAGACGCGCACGGGCAATCCGGAGCAAATAAACACACACACACAGCCACACAGATATGTTGATATGTGCATTGTAATGCTGTGTATTGCAAGAAATCCAAGTCAAAAGAGGAAATTATGCGATGCTATAATAAAAACAAAGCGAGTGCCGGGGAGGGTGAGGTAAAAGTGGAGAAAAGCTGTGCTTGATGCTGGAGTGGGGGCTTGGGAAGACTGCGAGTATTGAATTGAAAATGTTTGTTTGTGTAAAGAGTCGGCGTTGAATGACATAAGCAGCTGTTTACAATATTAGCAAAACCGTTATCGCTTCTTTGTAAGCGTGTTTTGACTAAGAGTGCTTATGGCTGCTATTACAGTTTGAGTAAACAAATTCACTTGATGGCTGGACCAGTTAAACGCAAACAAGCAGAGACAATTTCGGCAAACATAAAATTTCAAATTTAATTTGGCGAGATGTCAAAGCAAGAAATATGTATTGAGACTAGATGTGAGTACAAGATAAAGAGAGAAATAGAAAAATTAATGAATTTGCAGAAAGTAAATGGCGCACTATGGGCCATTGTTGACACATTTTTGCGGTTACTCTCCTCTCGCTGGGACGCATTATTCTTCAACCGATGGAAGTACTTGGGGCTTATCTTGGATAGCAAGTTCACATGGAACGCGAACATCGAGGAGAGAATGATACCTTAATTGGTTCTAGAAGAGGAATTGGGCAGAGGGAAGGCCTCTCACCAAGAGTATTATTCTTAACCTATAATGTCCCTAACTAAACAGCTGGAACGTGTTCAAAGGGAGGCCCTAATCAGCATCCGTTGTACACTAAAGAAAACCCCATGGCCTCATTGCAATTCTACACGTTGCTGAAGAGCCACCTTGATTGCATTCCTTACAATCTTCTAGATTACTGCATCGTTTAACCTTCTCTTGAGATTCCTTCTTGTCTCCCCTACTTGCGAGAGACTAATGGGCGGGGAGGAGCGAAGTTAGGAAGGTGAGTAGGTGGGGGCTTCTTATGTCGAGAGCTCTTCATCAACTCTACTTTCAGACTACTAGATCACCGTACCTGCGGAAATAAAGGAGGTAGCCTCCTTTGGAGGGAATTGCATTCACTTCGATATTCGATCGGCTTTATTCGATTTGAGCTCGCTGACTGTAAAGTGATGACTACATAAACTAAAGCTTCAATTGGACTTGTACGGGTACCCAGAGGAACCGTCACGAGTTGCAAAGCCGTTAAACTGTCTAGGGAGGACAGCCTGTGCCCAATTCCGTTCATTTGGAAGTGAGTTAATTTACAGATATTTTCTTGCTTTCTGAAACTGAAACTTTGGATCTCAAGAGAGTTTAGAAAGCGCGGCTCGTCTACTAGTTCGTCCACAAGATCCTTATGACCAAATTAAAACCATTAAAAGTCCTTTGATCCACTTTCCTTTAGCAAAGCCAATCTCGACGCAATGGCTCGTGTTCTGACTAGAGGCTGACGAACACTCTTTGCTAAAGCAATAAGGAAGGTGGAATTAACTTGGCCTTTCCTTCTCTATTATCCGCTTTTACCAGATTAAAATTGAAATATTTCGGTAGATATCTTTGGCGAACTTAGAGAAGTAGTTATAAAAAATTGTATGAAGAATTAAGTATTTACAGAGTATAAAACTTGGTAGTGATAGAACCATTTGGTTTCGAGTAATCACTCAATCTTATTTGAATAACGTATTTTTAAAAAAATCGCGACTAAAGATGAACTGATGAAGCTGACCAACTCGATTTAGACCATAAATGACCAGAAATGTGAAAAAATAGATATATTTTTTTTAAAACCACCCAGATTTTCTCTACCTAATATGCAGAAAATTAAAAACTCGCCGAAAAATTGTAAGAATTATTTATTTACCTTTTGCTCAAGAAGTACACAAAGCAGTATCAAATCTGCCCAGCGTGCAGCCGAAGCCCGAAATAGCTGTAATAATGATCGTGTAAAGCAAATCCCATGTGACCAGCCAGTTAGGCGAAAACTGCAAGCGAACAAACACATTGCAACATTCCAACATAGTAACGATAGTTACAACAATAACAAGCAACAAAGAAGCAATGACAATAAAAGTGACTTCAGTTTTAGTAGCAACTGTTGCATAGCGGATGCGTTGGTCAAAGCAAACAACACCAGCTCTAATGCGGGAATTCAGCGACGTGATTCAGCGCCGCGAAATGTGTGAAGCGAAGGCAAATAATCAGCAAAAAACACGATGAAGTTGTCGCTGGATGAAGACACTGCTAGCAACACATACATAAACAACAATAATGAACACAAGATAAACAGCAACAACATTGCTGTAAGCATCCATTGAGAAGAAAGCAAAAGTGGCTTTTCGTGGCTTACAAAAAAAGCAATAATAAATGGAGGCGCGAAACAAAGCCATTGCAGCAGAGTGTGCGAGCAACTGCCAGCCAGAAGTGGCAAATATGGAAATGATGCCAAAGACCCATTGACATAATAACAAGGAAGGTAATCAGAGACGTCGAATTAATGCAGGCAAGTAAAACGAGTTGGGAGATGTGCAGCAAGCGTTGAGCGCGAGCAGCCGCCGAACAGCAGTTTGTGGTTGCCGGCGGTGTCTGCCGCTACTAATGTGTGTTGCATGCAACAGCCGTAACCAAATAATCAAATAAAATCAACACCAACCTCGGAGAAATGCAGTAATACTTGATTATAAAATAAAAATAAAATTAAAAATAAAAAGATTGGAAAGCCGAGAGATGTATGCTGCGCTGCCCAAAGACAGACAATACAATCAAGTGGCTTCCACAATTATTATGGGAAATGTTGGTCATTGCACGGCTGGTTGGTTGGCTGGCTGTCTTTTGGTCTGACGACAGATGACTGCCTCTTAACCAAGTAACCTAATGAATTTGATGGTTGGCAAATAAAAGACAAAGCAGTTTGCAGCTACATACATACATACTCATAAGTCTGTATATATATATGTATCACGTGCGTTTCTTAGTTTTTAAACCTCTAGCGTCTTATGTGTATGTGTTTTCACATGTGTTGCATATTTGTGGTCAATAAAAGTTGAATTAGAAGCTAGTTATTTGGCGGCAATGCGAATATTTGTGGCTTCATTGTTCAGGAAGTGATTTTAATGTAATGAATTTTGATGACAAAAAGAGATAATGTATTGCTCCGTCGTCGAAATGGCATAAATAGCTGAAGTTGCTTGTGCAAAGTCGACAACAATTAATCAAAGTGTAAATTGGTGTTAATTCAATACTCAATGGAAAACCACATTTAGCAAAGTGTTCCGCAAATAAAATCCATTCATATTTGCTTCAAAAGATTTTGGTATTTTACTGAGCTCTTTTCGGACGGTTTTTTTCCCCCCCGGTTCAAAAAGATTGAGTCAACTCAATTTTTTTCATCCTGTTGTATTATGAACTGTATTTCAGTGGGGGCTTTCTGCCTTAACCGGAACAAATAATAGAAAGAAGGGGTAGCGTCTGGTTGTTTAAAACCGGTTTTGTAAAACTTCGCAGCCACTGTTTTTCTAAAAGTTTTTTTCGGTCTTGCAACACAATGCCGAGCGTCGTTATAATAAAAAAATGTTCCCTAGTGCCTATTCGTTTCTCTTTTCAGCAATCGTTCTTAATTTAATGAATTATGGTCGATAGAGTTTTCCAATAATGCCTTCACCCAGACTTCGAAGTTTATACTATGGAACGTCCTCCTGAAGCCATCAAATACCAAATAATACCCTGGAGTCATGGATATTCCACTTTGCTGTTATTGCGACTGGTCGGCCAGGGCTGACTTTTTGCCGTTAACGTTGCTGTAATGGATCCGTTTTTCTTCACCCGTCGCAATCCGATTTCAAGACCGACTTCTTTTTCAAAGGATGCAAGATTTGAAGACGCGCTTTTCTAGAGAAGTATTGGATAGATTTCAACTGATTTTGCTGCTTCCAAAAAAGCATCTACTTTGAAAACCAAAGAAACGGAACTGTTCGCTTGATAGATTGATTCAGAAGCCTTTTGGATAATGACTTGATGACTGGAAGGGTAGGGGTGGAAGCAAAAGTCCAAAGACAACAAGTTACCTACTACCGCATGGGAAACGTTGGAGAACTGCGATTAAGACCCATACCCCTTAATTCATATTTTTTTCGCATATTCAGCGAATATGAGCTCTGAACGTTTTTTTTTTTTTTCAAAACTTCGCCGCATGTTAATGTGACTGAGGACGAACATGCTTCAAGATAGTTTGATCGCCCGGTCGTTGCTGCACACGCATCATGACATTGAAGTCACTTGGCCCTCATCGTTTTGCTTTGTGAAACTGTTGCATTCAAACTGACTACACGTCTGCGATTTATAATGTGTTTTTTTCAATTTAGTAGGCTTTTATATTTTAATATTAATTATTATATTAATATAATAAAGTTCATGTTTCAAATAAATGTTTAGTTCCCCGGCAATTTTAGACGAGTAATGATTTCAGCTCCTTTTCTTTAAACTATTTGGGTTACTACTTATATTGTAAGCCAAAAACAACTACTTTCGCTTATTTGCTCAGCAAAAGCGTGTTCACCGTAAACATCTACCAACCTACAACGACTTTCGACTGAGGTTTTCTACATACATATGTATTTATGTAATAAGGAAGAACTTCTCACAAGCAACACTTTTTCAGCACAAACTTCGACATATTTGAGTAAAATCATAATGAATTATGTTGTTAACGCTTCAAATCAATGACATATGCCGCAAAATGACTCACAAGGACAGTAGATTTCCAACGCATGTTCGGAATATTGGAAAAATTCAATTCACAGAAATTTCAATATTTCGTCACTTCAGAAAATATATTCGTAACGTATGAAATTAATACAGGGTGATGAACTGAATCGATCAGAAATATCCATCTGTATGTTCATATATACGCGAACTAATCCCTCAGTTTTTGAGATATTGATCTGAAATTTGGCATGGTTCGTTTCCCAAGAAGCAGAAGACTGCTTCATATAAACTGATTAATCCAATCAAATTCTTGTATGAATAACTTGTTTTTTTTTCCATAAAAAATTATCAAAATTAGGTATTAAGTCCCTCTTAAAAAAAAACCCCCATAACCATTTGGTATTACTAAGAATCAGCAGACCTATGTATGTCGCGTGACAACATAACCTTAAGTCGACTTGAAGGTGTCTAAAACAATTACTAGTGGATGCAAACCGTTCATGTGATTAGGATAAAAGGTATGAACCTGTCAACAATATGAAAGCTAAAAAGCAGCTGAAGTCAACATTTTTTCCTTTTGAATTTCAATCATTTTAATATTAATTATATATATATATATCCTTTTATAATATAATTTGTGTCATTATATAACACATTTTAGATATCGCGCCATGCATTTTTTGAGAAAATTTACCATATACATACTTCTCATACCATCAGAAAGTAAAGATTTCATCATGTACAAAACTTACAGACTTTTCAAAAATATCCGAAAAACTGCCGTGAGATCTTTTAATTGAAAAGTACGGGTTTTTCTCGATTTTAAGTTAAAATGACGTTTTCTTCTAAATATTTTAAATACTAAATGTGGTGCGTTTGCAACATAAGAAGATAAGTTTACACCAAATTTCGTCAGAGAAAACATTTTTGTACAAAAAAAAGTAAGATATTGAAAAACTTTTATATTTGAATTTTTCACACAAATTTTCATGTTATGTAGAAAGGTGTCTATATAGCAGTTGAAGGTCTTTTCATTATCTACAACTTTGCCATACAACTCGATATAAGCCCTTTTTAATCCTTAAAAATTCAACCACGCCTCTACATGATGATGTAAATTATTTTTCCTTTCATCTTTGTTATTTTATCTTTCGTTCTCCTTTGCCTTTTAGTTATTTGCAATATTTGTAATTTTTCTATTCAAGTAGCCTTATAATTGACTTCATACGGCTTAATATCATTATACCATCCAACAGAACGCATTTTGTGAGACGGCAACACTCATCAATCATGAAAAGCTTCAAAATTTGTACATTAAAACGTCAATTTAAGAGAAGCTGCCAACCCAATTAAGCTATTAACACGATTTCCAAAGTACTTTTACCTAATTTTTCTGCAATAACGGCCTCTTTTACATTCCGAAATCGCGCGTTTGCAAAATGTGCAAACTCAGTTGGTTTTCCACCAACTAACATTTGCTGAGCGCAATAAAAAGTATCAAATGACAATCTGACAAAATATCGAAAAATAGCGACAAGCAACAAGCAACAAGCAACAAGACTTGCGCTCATAAAGCAATTGACAAGCTACAATAAAAGTGATTGCTTATCTAATTATATTATATTATCGCCAAACGATTACCACACTTGATCCCGCCAAAAACAACAAGGCACATCAAATATTGTAACAACATGAAGCAATAACAGCACTTGCACGTTTTACGAGAATACAAGAAGCGACCACATATAACTACCGACCAACATACGCGCACACAAAACTCTTCAAGCGAGAAATAAACCGAAAAAACAACGCGCTTGCGCATCACAAAGCGTCTCGCCAGCCGAAAGGTACAAGGGTAGGAACAAAGAGTCGAGCAATGGTGTATTGAAAAACAGAAGTGCAGTGGCGGCAATAACACTTTTCGATGCGTTTTTAATTCAATTACGTTTGCGCCAGACGGACAGCAACACAACTAAAAGCTGACGCACAAGCGTGAAACAATAGGAAAAACTAAAGCAAATAAGCGAATGTGTGAAGCCGACCAACACACACACAAAGCTGATGCAGCACGTCCGAGCAGTGTTTGCGGACGCACACGCGGCGGTGTAACCAGCAATAAAAGCCAACAACAAAGGCAAAAACAAATATGCAATGTAGTGGCAATAGAGCAACAAAAACAACAGTAACAACAGTGACAACATGGAGAAGCGCAAGCGCCGCGACGCTGAGCCGCACGGTTGCTTAGCGCTGCACTGCTGCATGTTGCGAGCACGTATGCATACGTGTGTGTGTCTGTGTGAGTGCGACGTTTGCTTGCAACGTGCTTGTAGTTGTTGTTGTTGCTTTATATGTAACCACACTGCTGCATTGCGTCTGCGCGCGTACATTCATTTTAGCCCACACACACACACACATACACAGCTGCCGTACGGTTACGTACATGTGTGTATGCGTGTATTTGAGCAACGCTACTCTTCCAGCTGTTGCTGTTATTGTAGCTATTACAGCAGTTTTACTTTTCTTGCTGCTGTATTGCTCGCAAGCTGTCGTTGTTGTTGTTATTTTTATTTGCACTATTGTTGTCTGGCATATTTTTGCATGTCTTGCCGTGGCTTGCTGCTCCACTTCTTCGCCTTCGTCCACTGCAGCTTTTTCGGCAACCTCTTCGGCTAGCCAGCGGCGGTAAACGCAGCCGCAACGACTCGGTTGGCCAAATGAAAATGGAATTAACTATAAAAGTGCAGACTGTGGCCACAATTGGCATCATTCAATCGTTTACTGTTTTGCTATACACAACAGTTAGCTTTACGTTCTTCTCTCCCTCCACGTAGCTGCAAAAACTCGCGTCTCGTGCACGGATCGTGCGGCGTTTACAAAGTAATAACAAAAACCAAATCGAAATTCAGCAAAAACAGCAAGCAATAAATTGATTTAATATTGAAAAAAAAAATATATATATATATATATTTATATTTCTTTGGATATTTGCTCTATATATAATACAGCTTGTGTTGTAGAAAAATATTAGTGATCTGTTAAACAGCGACGAATTACAATCATTCAGTGCTCGAGTTTGTTTCTTAAGTCNCGATATTGAATTGGTCGGCGAATTAAGAAACATCAGTTACGATGGCTGGGTCATGTTGTCCGAATAGACGAAAACACTCCAGCTCTGAACGTATTCGACGCAGTACCCGCCGGGGGAAGCAGAGGAAGAGGAAGACCTCCACTCCGTTGGAAGGACCAGGTGGAGAAGGACCATGATTCGTTTGGAATCTCCGATTGGCGCCAAGTAGCGAAAAGAAAGATGTGTATAAGAGACAGGTATTATATATAGAACTAATGAAAAAAAAAATATATATATATATATATTTATATTTCTTTGGATATTTGCTCTATATATAATCTGTCTCTTATACACATCTAGATGTGTATAAGAGACAGATATATAATACAGCTTGTGTTGTAGAAAAATATTAGTGATCTGTTAAACAGCGACGAATTACAATCATTCAGTGCTCGAGTTTGTTTCTTAAGTCTTTTGTTTTTTCCATTTCATTTGTTTGCAGTTCCTTTCGCAAACGAAGAAATATCTGCGCAAAAGTGTTTAAAGGATTGTGAATTTGCTGTGTGCGTAAGGAATAGCATCGCAGGATATCAGACAGAGGATTTCGCGTTTAACTAATTTGAACTTTTCGTTGCAACCGTGACTTAGGATGAAGCTGCTGGTATGTATGCGTGTGATCATGCAATTACAACTTCAAGTTTGAAAAAATATTATTAATGAAAGATAAAATGACTCAAAAGTGAAAAATGCTAAAAGCCAATATTATGGTTTTCTAAAGAAATTATGAAATTTTGAAAAAATTAAATCGGATTCATCGAAGAACTAAAACAAGCAGTGAAATGGTGCAATTTGCATAAAGTATTTTATACAGTTATTAAACAAGTGAAAAGATATATTCGAAACTAAAATTGTTGAAACAATACTTGGTTATCCAGTTTCATAACTGTGTTAAATATGTTTCAAAAACGCGACTTGGCTAAAATCCTTACACATTTTTATTATTAAAAGAAAATGTTTTAAATTTTTTTAAATACTACATTTCTAAAATCTTTGTTCAAAGTAAACTTTCTTCAAAAATTAACTAAAAATGCAAATTAATTCAAACAAAATTGAAGTAAAAAATACCGCTCATTTCTTAATTTTTGAAAAACAAAAAATTGTTTTAAATTGCATAAAATATTAAAATTACGTTTTATTTAAAAAATACTTTTGGCTTTAGTATTTTCCTTATTTTCATTATTCAATATTTTGAAATTCTTCTTGCTTAAGATTTTTTTCCAAAATTTTATAACTTCACTTCTAAAGAAAAAATATATATTTATTACTGTCTCTTATACACATCTAGATGTGTATAAGAGACAGTTGCTGCACACGCATCATGACATTGAAGTCACT
>NW_017535553.1:312007-346908 GCF_001853355.1 Bactrocera latifrons | reverse complement strand
CACTATTTTATTATTACAAAAAAAAATGTTTTAAATTTTTCAAAAATTTTTTTTTCAAGATAAAGTTGCTTAAAAATTAACCAGAAATGCAAAGTAATTTAAATTACATTAAAGTCAAAAATACTGCCTTCAAGCTTTTCTTCAAAAAAAAATTTTTTTTTTTTTTTTGATAAAAAAATATTAAATTTACGCTTTAAATACAAAATACTTTCAAATTACACATTTTCATAATTACAAAAAATATTAAAAATATTATTTAAATAAAAGTAATTCTTCTTGCTTAACATTTTTTCTAAAATTTCATACTTCTATTTTTGAGCAAATAAATATTTCTTTAATCTTTAAAATACTAAAATTACTTTTTAATTAACAACTTTTACTGACTTTAGAATTCCTTTTCAAAACTACCGAAAAATATTACAATTATTATTAAAATAAAAAAAATTTAAAAAAATTTTAAAAAAATTAAAAATTTTTTTTTTCAATGTATTTTAAAGTTATTATAGGAACAAATTTGGCTTCTAAAAGATTTATGAGATACCATCAAAAAGGCTACAGTGTAACTAACTGCTTCTTTACTTGAAACTAATTCATTTTAAACTCTTTATTATCAACTTAGTAAACCCATTATCCCAATTGCAGAAATTACAATATTGAAACAATTATTCCACTATATTAAAACGGAAATTTACTAATACTTATGCTTCCTCCTCCTTCTACATTTCCCAAAATTTTCTTACTTTTCGAAAATAAAAAAAAATTACATCGCCACAAAAAAAATCTACTGAAATTTTGCAACAACTACTTCTTCTCTCCAAACCCTTCTTTTTATCCCATCCTCTTTTAACTCGTTCCCTGCTCTCTCTCTCTCTCACTCTCTCTCCCGCAACAGCGTTCAGCATCATTGCTCGCCCTGGTGTTGCTGCTGGCCATCAGCACGCGCGCCGAAGACGAAAAGGCTGTCGAAACCAAATCCGCTGAACCCGCCAAGGAAGGTGCCAAGGAATCCTCCGCCGCTGCTGCCGACGATAGCGACAGCACCAAAACCAAACGTGGCCTACATCATTTCGAGGACTACCATCACTCATACCATCATCATCCGATTCATGAGGAAAAAACAGTGACCATCATCAAGAAGGTGCCCGAACCATACCCCGTCGAGAAGGTTGTACATGTGCCCGTCGAAAAACATATACCCGTGCCAATTGAGGTGAAAGTGCCCAAACCATACCCAGTGGTCAAGCATGTACCATATGAGGTCAAGGAAATCGTAAAGGTGCCGCATGAAGTGCCTGCGCCTTATCCAGTTGAGAAGAAGGTCCCCGTACCCGTGCATGTGCACTATGATCGCCCAGTGCCTGTCAAAGTTTACGTGCCCGCGCCATACCCAGTTGAGAAGAAGGTTCATGTACCAGTGAAAGTGCATGTACCCGCACCATATCCAGTTGAAAAGAAGGTGCACTACCCCGTGAAGGTGCACGTGCATGTCGACAAACCATACCCAGTCGAGAAGGTCGTCCACTACCCAGTCAAGGTGCATGTCGACAAGCCAGTGCCTTATCATGTTGAAAAACCAGTACCATATCATGTTGAGAAACCAGTGCCAGTGCCAGTGATCAAGAAGGTGCCCGTACCAGTGCATGTGCCCTATGACAACCCCGTGCCAGTGCATGTTGAGAAACCCGTACCATACGAAGTCAAAGTTCCAGTACCAGCCCCATACCCAGTCATCAAGGAAATCCCAGTCAAGGTTGAAAAACATGTGCCCTATCCAGTCAAGGTACCCGTCGAAAAACCAGTGCCCGTTCACATTGAAAAGCACGTGCCCGAATACCACGAGAAACACGTCTCTTACAAGGAACCCGTATTCGTACACAAGGAAATTCACGAGCCTGTCCATCATGAGGAATATCATCATGAGGAGAGCCACGACTTTGGTGGTCATGAGGTGGAATCTTTTGGCGAATACGAACATGAGGAGCATGAATACTAATATGGCAATTCTATCTCACTCTCTCTCTCTCTCTCATTCATACACATTTTGCCTAAATGCCTTTGCCTTTCGCTCCGTGAACGTTCACTCCGCAACACATTCGTTCCTTCCCTATCTCTCCCTCTTTTTTTCGTTACAGCATTGAGTAATAAACTGAGAAAGGCTTATGAATGTGCGACGTTAGAACGGACCAGCTGGAAATCAAAAGGATGTGGAGTTTGTGGCTCGCGAGAGCGTTGTATGGAGTATGAGAAGATTGAGTAGGATATACCGTAACCGCGTGATCGTGATATTGGAACGTTTTGGAACTCGAATTAGGCGAAACGTTTTGGAATTTGAGAGACACGTACTTTACACACATAAAAATATAACTGATCTTTTACCAATTATTATTTTTTGTATGTACATTTGATACGATTTTAGCTTAAGCCATAATTTTTTTTTATACAAACTCAACAAGTAACATACTTTTTTACTCATATACATATAGGCAATATAATGAATAATTAGTTTTAAGTGTTTTTTAAGCAGTTTTCAAGTTGTACAGAGGAATATATAACACAGTATTCCGACCAACAGTGATATTTGGCGCCGTTGCGACACGTCCAACAGGGTGGGGTTCCTGTGACATGGCCAATCGCGTCCTCCGCACACCACCAGCAAACAACGCATGCGATTTGGGAACACAGTTCAAAGGCGCACGAGCTTTCGCAGGTGCATTTCCCAGCGTTGCCTTGCCGGTGGCGTTCGACTTCGAGTTTAAGTGATAAATGACAAATGATCTTGTTGTTGTTTTGCGTTGATTTACTCCCATTGGAGAAAGTATATATATATGCCAGCATGAGTATAGCTATCTGTGTATGTAGCGTTATATGTGAGTAATTGGCATTAGCTGCGGTGAATGCTTAAGAAACTTGCAGGTTTAAACGCTTTTGAGATTCGCTCAACGCTAAGCGCATATCAAAGTACATGTCTATGTAAATATGTTTATGAACATAATCAACTCTGTTTAGTAAAGTAATAGTGTTAATCGTGCTGTAATAATAAAATATATATTTTTAATAGCTCGCTAACTATATATTACATAGTTAAATATGCAACACATACCTGCAGACATTTATAGAGACAATATTCTTATATGCAAATGCAATTATAACTTACATAGCTACTTCTTACAATATATCTACATACTCGACTCTATTCTACGATATTCGCAAATGCTGCACACAGTAAAAGTGTAAAGCGTGAAACAAAAAACTAGTTTAAGTAATGCTCCTGCGTGAGTTAGTGTGACCGTATTGTATTATTATTTTTTATTCATTTTTTTTTTTTTTTTTTGTTTAGTTTATGATTTTTTATACGATTTTTATATGATTTTTTTTTTACATTGAAATCAAAACTGAAAACCTAAGGCAAATATATAGCGATAATTACAAAAAATATGTACGAAAAAATTTATAAAAAAATGAAAAAAAACATACTATTTACTACTACCAAATAACTGTTAAAATGTATGAAATATGTAAGTTGTTGATGTAATGATGAAATGTGAAATAAAACGATTATTCGATTTAAAAACCAAACAAATGAATGCCTATTTATTGATTTGAAATTTATAAGAAATTTTGATAACTCTTTCAATGACAAAAATGTTGGCATTTAAAGCGATTGCTTTATAAAAACTTCCAACATAAATACCAAAAATAAAATAATTTCTTATTTTTCTATATATCTTAATGTAAAATATATATTATAATCAAAAAAATAAAAATTAAAATTAGACAAAAAAATAATAATTGCTTAAATATTTGGTGCTGTTGCTCATTAAGCTAAATTCCTCCTCATAGCTCTAATATAATTCCTACATTTCTTCATAATAAAATCTTACAGACTTCAAACTCACATTCAGACATCGGTTCATATATAGAAAACGGTTGCTTCAAAAATTGCTAACAAAATTCAACTACTGATTGTTCAATAGTCAATACTTAATAACGGTAGTCGAAAAAGTCTTTTGGTATTTCTTATCAAACTTCAACTTTTTTTTTATATTTATAATAATACATAATATTAATATTATTACATTAAAAATGATTATAAGCTATCAGATCATTTGATTTCCGAACATATTCATACAATGATGAATCTTTCAAAAATATTTAATATACCACTCCTAGCTGAAGTAAAGATAGCTAGAACAACAGAACAGAAACAGAAACAGAAATTCCTTTCTAAAAACTGCCATAAGCCCACTTTGCTCTACTCTTTAAATTAGTAGGTGACAATACCTATACTTTTCGTTGTCATTATAATTTTTTCAAGCATTTCTTATGCCACCCTTAAGTTTACCATACAACATAATGCGGCAATATCGCTTAGCTTTTGAGTATAATCGCGCGCCAATGAAAAATTTGGCAAACAGTCGCGAATCAGCGCACTTATTTGAGGCACTATTATTACTACGTATTGCTTTTGTTGTGGCGCGCATTATATTGCAACAGTATTCTCTGGTCGCAATCACTTTGAGTGTCGGCAATAATTGATTTCAGATGTTGCAATATTTAATAGTGATTGCACTGCTTGGCTTTTTGCTCGTTTCTTGGCTTAATTTTAATGAGTTTCTGTGCACTAACACATGCATAAGAGCATGTGGCAATAATGCATTGCATTGAATGAGCAATTGCAAGGCGCGTGAAGGCAGACTGTAAGCGCAGCTTTGATTTCGGGAATTCATTTTCAAACTTTGAAGAAAATTTCAAATGTTAAATAAAGCGCATTTTGTATTTTTAAATCAAAACGCATATTGTTATTATTGAATTAGAATATTTATTAAAATTTTTAAATAAGTATTGCTTTACAATTGTTTTTTCTCTAAAATTTCTGATATTATTTACAAATATATGAATATTTATACTATGTAATATTAAGGATGTTTGAAACCCCGAAATAAAACGTTTTAGACATAAAAAATTCATACGAAAAGCCTTTTTCGACTATCCAATATATAACTGAGCAGCATGACGAGCTGATTCGAGTGAGATTAGTTCCTCAATTTATGAAGAACTGCTCATACTTCAGATTGGTTCACTACAGCATATAGTTGCCATAGAAAGTGAACATTCGAAATAAAGTGCTTGTATGAAAAACTTTTTCATTTTAAAAGATATTTATGTGAGATTTTGCAGGAGCAATGTTGCAATATTCAAAGAAATTGTTAAAATCGGGTCACTATATAGCTACCTAACAAACCGACCAATAAAAGTTCTTATAAGCAATATTTTGCATTCGTGTAGGGTATAATAGTTTCAGTGCAACCACACTGAACAATTTTAGATTGTTTTATTATTTTTTAATCAGAGCAAGTAATTTTCTTGAGACGCTATTAATTCAAGCAGCCAGCTTGCTGCCTATTTCAACATTTGGCTGAATGGTTTACAATACTCCAATATTACAGGCCACCTGCGGACTTACTCCACCTTACTTACTTACATATATACGAGTATTTAAATTTTACAATTTGGCAGCATTCCCACAAGCGCAAGAAAGTACGAACTACATAAACTCAATCTTTCAACACTTGTTCCGTTAATTATAGTATATGATCGGTATATGATCGTAGCGTGCGTATTAGCACCTGCCATGATTATGCTATTACATAATCGCCGACTACTTGCTTAGTGCGCCAGCAAGTTGCTTGCCAATTCAGTGAAGAGTCGCGCGGCGGTTATTATTGTCACCACATCTCTGACACAGTTAATGGCCAACACTTCTTCTCGCACATCCACATTACGAATTCAATCACAATAATTGCCCATAAAGCGCGATTCGTTATCAGACTGTCATTTTTGAATGGCCCCAAAAAAATTATGCAAATTTCGCCTTTACAATTTTTCTTTCTTTTTTCATGTACTACTTTGTTTGGCTTGTTGTTGCTAGTTAAGCTGGAATGGTTGTTACTATTGTTGCTTTAGAAATAAAAGTTTCTTCAGCTGTAGCTTGTTTGCGTCTGCGTTGGCCGCTGCTCCTCCACAATGGCCCGAAAAGCATCCAACAATATGCCGAAAAACTGGGTTAATTGCGGTCACAGTTGGTCATTGTTGGCAAGCTTTTGTGCGCATACGTACATTGTGTTCCTTTGATAGCGACGAATGTCAGCGCGAAATGCCGCCGACAGCGCTTTTTGATATAAATAATATTTTTGAGTGAATTAAACACACCAGACCACCAGTCATATCTGGATGTGTCAATTCGGTGTGCACTCGTGACTTTTTTAACTATTTAATGTGGTCACTTCATTCAGGCAGCAACGATTTACTATTTTTGGCCCACCTCAGTGCCAAGCGTGTGAGTGCAGCAAATGGACGTGTCGGCTACTACATATTCGGCTCAGTCGTGCCCCTTCGGGTTTCTGCTTGTAAATTCGTAGTAAATTGACAGTTGATAATTAACTAGTTTCGAGAATTTGACAGCTCAGTGATGTGCCGTTTAATTTGACGCGTGCTAATCGTGGAGACAAGGTCTTGTCAGCTGCCACATGTCAGTTGCCACTTTCGGTACTACTAACAATGTGCAAAGTAAAATCTAATGGAATATAATTAACGAAGAATCAACATGGGAATAAAGAATTTTATAACTTCGAATGTTTATCCCTTGTTTTTCGAACAATGTTTGGGAGCTAAAACCAAAAATATGTACATGTCGAAATATTGACAAAGAAACAACGGCAACTAAATCTTGAGTGAAGTTATGATGAAATGAAGCATGAGTGGAAAACTTTTAAGAACTGTATAACCCCTATAGGAGATAACTCTGCTGATGTGCTGAAAGAAGTTCTACTCTTCGATGGGTATAATTAGAGCTTGGAATTATGGTGAGATCAAGAATTATTTATTGAAATTTTTGGAAAACTTTCTTTTTAAACTTTCTTAGATATAACTCTGCCGATTTTTAGCAAAAGAAGAAAGAAGTAATTTTAATCAGTGAATATTTATAGCGCGATATTATTGTGAGATGAAGAATTAGTGCCAAGCTTGTATGAATGGTGTAACCTATATGTCAAGAGCATACCAAAATTATGGTGAGATACTTCTCCGGCCTGCTGAATGGAAGTGAAAGTACATACAACGCCAGGAGAAAACGAGCCCGATTCACCAATCGTTGACGATGGATGATACTTTCCCTTGCTCAACCATGAAGAAGCAATTACCCGTCTAAAGAACAACAAAGCGGAGAGCGGATGGCGGCGAAGAACTGATAAGGAGCATGCATCAGCTTCTTTGTAAAATATGGTCCACAAAAAGGGAGACCCCACAATCTGAGCCAACTACCGTGGGATATGTCTCCTCCACATCGCCAAATCTTGGAAAAGCGCCGTGAAAAAAGAATCGACACAGACCACCCTTCGTCGATTTCAAAGCTGCTTTTGACAGCACGAAAGAAATGTGGTATCCCCGCAAAACTAATACAGCTGTGTAAACTGACATTGAGCAATACAAAAAGCTCCATTAGAATCGAGCAGGATCTCTCCGAGTCGTTCGATACCAATCGAGGTTTCAGATAAGGCGACTCTATTTCGTCCGACTTCTTCAGAAGCAAATGGGTTTGATAGTGCACGAGGGCAAGACAAAATATCTCCTGTCATCAAACAAACAGTTGTCGCACTCGATATTAGGCACACAAGTCAATGTTGACGGTCATAACTTCGAAGCTAAGTTGGCAATTGAGAAACTCATTATTGACGTCCTGCTATATGGTGCAGAGGCATGTAATGACAACATCTGATAAGTCGACGTTGCGACTTTTCGAGAGAAAGGCTTTGCGATAGATTTATGGCCCTTTGCGCGTTGCCCACGGCGAATATCGCATTCGATGGAACGATGAGCTGACGATATTGAATTGGTCGGCGAATTAAGAAACATCAGTTACGATGGCTGGGTCATGTTGTCCGAATAGACGAAAACACTCCAGCTCTGAACGTATTTGACGCAGTGTCCGCCGGGGGAAACAGGAAAGACCAGGTGGAGAAGGACCATGATTCGTTTGGAATCTCCGATTGGCGCCAAGTAGCGAAAAGAAACAAATGACTGGCACGCTGTTGTTAACTCGGTTATAATCGCCGTGTCTACGTCTACAGAGTTAATAATGGCTACCTAAAGGGTCTAGAAATTTTAAAAAATAAAAAAAAAATCTTAATTTCAAAGTTAAGATATTTAAAAATAGCGACGTTCCTATTAATCAAGATTCCAATATTGTTTAATTTTTCAGATGACCACAAAGGTAGAAATAATGGCGACGAAAGCACACCCTTATCCCTCTCTACTTTACCTCAAGGTCGCATAACTCAATGAAATCAATTTTTTATTACTTAATTTTGATTACTCTTTAAATATAAATAAAGACATGACAAAAACTTCATAGTAAAAATATCAAATTGTTTTTTTTTTTTTTTGTTATTTTTTTTGTTTTTTTGTTTTTTGTACCAATTGCCAAAAACGCGAGCCTCTAGACTGGAATACACCCTTACTAAATAAATCCATACAAATATCCTCTTATATATCATCGTCGCTAAATTTCGAAATTATTACCATTAAATTTGCACGTTAAATTATTTAGTATTAACATAATCGCTCTCATTACAGGCACAAGCAAACACGCAAACTTGCATTGCGCAAGTCACACAACATTACATAACAAGCGGCGATCCGCAGCTAATTGTATCAGTCAATGACATCGTCAGGTGCAGCTTCGAAATGGGTGTGTTTTACTAGCTTTCCACAAATATTTTTCACAACAGTGTTCCCACACATTCATTCCCCTTATGCTTTTCAATAACAGCAACTGCTCTTCCTCCGCCGCCTAACACACATAAAAACGCCATTGCGTCTGCAGTTTCGATGTACAATGTCGGCGTTAAGACACGACCGCACGAATGAGCAACAGCTATCCATATGTTGTTATTGTTTTGTTGTTATACAACACAATATATTGTAGCTGATTATGGGTGAAGCATGAAAAGCAGTTTACTGGGTCAAAGTAAGCGACGACTTTGGCAGCACTGGCCGCAGGTCAATCACCAAAGTCAACGTATATATGTTAAGCAAACCAATAAACGCCAAGGAAAAAGTAACAACAACCAAATAAAATAAAGATTAAATCATAACAAAGCGACTCTTTCAGGAGAACGTAAACAGTGGCACACATTGTACTCTCATGAATGTAACGGTAATATGACCAATAGTACAAATTACTAAGTAAAGTAAAGAAAGTCGCACAAAAGAAACCTGAATTATATTTCGCGGCAGCTGACATTTCCCACTTTCAATTTCCACCGCAGCGAAGTGGAAAGTGTGCTCCAACTTTGGATTTATGGGTGTGTATAGAAAATGAAATGTTGGCTGGAAATGAAGCGCCAATAAAAGCGGAAAGAAGATCGCAAGTAAGGCTTAAGTTTCACTTAATTTCAAGGGTAAACACCAATGACCCAATTCTACGAACAGTGGAAAACCAACCTTAAAATGTTTAACTGACAAAATGAACTCCAGATGGTGTTACCAACATATAAACCTCTATAGTTTACCTCTTCAATATGCGCACTCAAATATAATAGCATTTTCGCCCATCTCCCCCTAAGTATATGCCTTAACTCTATTACTCACTTAATATACGGTATATTTGCTGGTATGTGGTACTTTCCGCCCAAGTCGAAGTCCTTTTCCGAGCGAAGCACTGGTGGCTTAATACCGCCATAGCGTTCTCTGTAGAGGTGATAATGAAATTGTTATTAATATTTGTGAATGAAAAATATTTCATCTCCGGTTTCTATCATTTAACACTGGTTAATTAAAACTAACCTCAGATTCCAGTAGTGACAGTTCATCGTATGTTTATTTGTATTCCCGCTGAAGACATCATAACGCCAGTTGTCAAGAGCCAAAGCAAAAGGTAAGAAGGCGACCTAAGAAAGAGGCAAATAATTTCCCGTATTCAACAATATATTATAACATTATTAATTTGCAAAAATTATATCTTAAGCAACATTTCTTAAAAATTTTGTTATATTTAAGCTCTACACTACTCACACACAAAAACTCACCTTATCCAATGCCATTGTAATGAGGTAGTTTATATCATAACTGGACTCATCCACAGAACGTTGCAACAAGCCAATCGTTTGAAAGTGTTTCGAGGTCGACACCGATAGCATGATAGCATCGCCTATGGCTTGATGAAAAGCGGGATTAGCACCATTGCGAAACACCTTCGGCAAATGGCGATATTGTAAAAAGTACTGTATATGCGCCATCTCGTGGTGAGCGCTCAGCAGCCCCTTTTGACTAATTTCCGAACAGGTTTTGACGCGAAAATCATGCCGATTACAGAAATCCCATGCGGAAGGCTCACAAAGTACACGACGTCCGTCCAACGGTTGCTCGAGCACAGAATTAGTATAGAACTCAGGGCCCACAGCAGACATGTTGATTGACGTGAAAAACTCCTCCGCCAATTGGAACATTAACAACGGCGTATAGCCCTGTTCAATCATACGCGGCGTTACATCGACCAATTTACGACCAGGAAACGGTATAACTATATCCAAGATGTTCGACCACGATTGCGCATACATATTGCCGAGAATATGTGAGGGTATCGGGGCAATGCGGTTAATGCGATTTGGTCCATAGTAATCGCGCAGCTTACGACGCACATACGAATGTAGACCCTCGTATAGTGGACGTATCTGCTCCCATACATTTTCTACGTCCTGACGAAAGTTGGCCGACTCATACGGCAGATACCAGAACTCACCGCCATTTGTAACATCTACAAGAAATAGTTAGGGTCATTATTATTTGACTCATTGGTGTCTTAGTGGCGTTACAACAACTTACTGTTTACATAGGCCACTTCGTTCATCACATCCACCAATTGCTCATAACCATCGCGCATTTCTCGTCCCGCTTTGCGATGATACTCCACCCAAGTGTGCTGCAGTTCGTCCCAGTCGCGACTTTTGGACATGATCTCCTTCAGATCGGGTATATAGCGCAGGTTGCAGATAAAGGGCTGTTGATAGGCGCAAATGGTGGCCTCATTGTAGATGTAGAGCATCTCATTGATAAGCCGATTATACTAAAGAATAAAGCATTATTAGGAGAATGCGGTGAGTTCATTTCGGTAACTTACGCGATCCAAAGTCTCTATCGGTAAGGCATTGGGTCCGGCTTCCGACTGCAACATCAACTGCCGATAAAGCCGCCGGTCGAGTATCAGATCTTTGTTAATATTCTTCGATTGCTCGGCTACCAAKCGCAGAAAGTCGACATAATGTTGTTGCGCATTGAACTGGTAAAAAGAGAAGCAATTAAATGGAAATTAGCAGTGTTAAAATGAGACAATTACGACTTCATTACAAAGAAAGATACTGAAATTATTTTAGAGTTAAATAAAAACTTGATTGTAAACCTTGTGGTAATTTAAAATAAAACAGACGTAATCTATATCTAACCCTAGAGCCTTTCTAGGTAACCTTAACCTTGCTTTTGAACGTGATCTTTTCGGTTTTCTGTTCGTCTTAAGTTCGGTTTTGTTTTGTTTTGCAAGGAACCGCCAATTTGCTATGGCATTGAATTCTCACTGTTCAAGGTGGAATCTAAAGAGACACCCACATACGCCCGCATATGTATTTGGATACATACATATTGTATGTGCTTCAGACACGTCGAACCTTGACGACCGACTGCCGCTTTGACCGCATTACATGCGAACACGTACGACTAAAAACCAAAGTAATCACAGCTACCAAATGAATGAGGCAGCGTTGCACGTGAGAAAACCGATTGGTTAAATGCGACGAACGCAAAAAATTGGAAAACAAAACATGCGACTTTTTTGTGGGAGAATTATCACCAGTAAAGGTTTGAAGCCTCTGTAAGTCGCTGAGAAATTTTCTAAAAAAAAACGAACAAGCGACGAAAAGTAGCCGGATTTTTACTTGGTCTCTATGCATTGCATTTGCTAAGCGAATGGCTTTTGTGAGAATGACCTTGGGAAGTCAGCGGTTCATTATTAATAACTGCCATGTTTCACTACAAAAAAATTGCACCCGCACACAACTTGCCGTGCATTTGTTTCTACTTTTCAATTAAATTCTAATCCAACCTACATATCTCTCCCTCGCTCTATGCTCTCTCTATCTTCGTTTCACCACTTACCGCTTCCGCCTGCGTTAGCTCGTTCACATTTGTCTCGAAATTCCACTGAGCTCCCACATTCGCTGTACACTCCAGTGAACCCTTATGATCAGTCTCCACCAGCAGATTCCGCAGCTTCTCTAATTCCATTTGATAACGTCGCTCCTGCTGGAAGCGCTGCCTCTCGAAGAAACGTTCATTATTCAAATTGAAACGATCTTGATTCGGCCTAAAAGGATTATCAAAACGGCCACGATCATTGCCATACGGATTGTTTGTATTAAACGGACTATTCGGATCGAAGTTGCCGCCAATTGGTGACTGATTTCCGTTGAAACGTGCATTATAGTCATTGTTTGGATTATTGAAGCGCGCCTGATCGGGATTATCGTTATTGTAACGTTCACGCTGGCGCTCATCGAAGCCGTCTGCAAAACGGTTGTTGTTGCCGAAGCGATCGCTGGGGTTATCGTAATTATGATTGGGATAACGGGGACTTTCGCGCTGTTGCAATCCCACATTATTGCTGTTGTAATCACTGAACGGTGAATCGGCTGCAGCACGGGTCAAATTCTGTGCTCTAGCTGTGTAAGTGTAACCGTAGCGCATGCGCTCGTCATAAGTTTGGCCATTCTGAGAAAGGAGTGGAGTTGAGTTTATAGTTTATATATGTTTATATGAGTTATTGAAAATAATTACCCTAAAATCATCAGCGCCATCATCATTGAGTCCTTCGCTGGAATAGGGTGGTCCATAGCGTTGGCTGCGATCAAAGTCGCCCAATGCTTGCAGCGGACTCGCAGCCGTTCTGGGTGTGAGTGAATTGTACAATAATTCTGGGCCTTGAGAGTCGAGGTTCAGTGGTGGCAAATCTAGTTGCGGATCTGCCTGCGCTGCTATTAAATGTACCGCTATTAACTGTATCAACGCAAGCTTCTTATTTATATTCGCCATATTTTTGCTGTTTTGCTATTTCTAAACTTGAGCACTTTTGGGTTGAATTTTTACTTTGCATTAATTCTTAAAGTTTTTTTTGTTTTTTTCTTTTTCAGGACACTTATTATTTTTATTTTACAGATTTGCTCTAATCACTTTTTTTTATTTCCTGTGTTTACCTTAAATAAAAAAAATATATTTTTTTTTTAATATTATAATATATATTTTTTTTAATATATTTTTATCAAATTTTTTTTATAACGTAAAAAAAATTTTTTTTTTTCAAAAAATTGTTTTTAAAAAAAATTTTTTTTCAAATAATTTTTTTCGTCTGTCCTCTGTCTGTCCGCCAGTTAGTCCTTAATTTGTTGATATATCAATCTGAAGTTTTGCCTGCGTCCTTTTCTCATCAAGAATCTGTTCATTTGTCGGAACCGCCGATAACGGAACACTATAGCATATAGCTGCCATAGAAACTGAACGCTCAGAATCAAATACTTATATGGAAACATTTTTTATTTGTCAAAAATATTTTTGTATAAAACTTTGAATTTTTTTATAATTTCCTTTTTATTTTATTATACTTTTTTTTTGTAAATAAATTAATTAGGCTTCCTCCACAGAAAAAAAAAACGTTTTTATTTATGAAGGGTATTATAGCTTCGAAGCAGTCAAAATCATAAATTTATGTATTAATTAATTTTGAGAAAAATATTTTCTCTTTTTTACATTTATTATGTTTTAGGCATCACTTTAAATTACTTTTTTTTTATATTTTTTAAATTTTTTTTAATGTTCAATAACATTTTGCAACACTTTCGAAACCATAATATCTGTATACTTTTGTCAACAAGACGAAAATCCTTCTTAAATCCGGATTTTTTTTTTTTTTTTTTGTATTTTTTATTGTGATTAGTACACCTTTAGTAGCTCTCAAACTATTTATAAGCACATTAGTTAAAATAGCACCGCACTTTCAATTATTCCAAGCGCCCTTGAATTAAGCAAGGAAATTTCTAAGTATTTGCTACTTATTGAAGGGAATCGCAATTTGTCTAAGCCTCAAAACGACACGCAACGTTTGGCAGCGCGTCTCGTACACTACTGAAAAACTTCCAACTTCAGTTAGCACAAATTACAAATAAATACAAATCTCAACTTTGCACATAAGAACAAATGGAACAAAAAGGCAAGGCAGCTCAGCTCATGCAACAAGCAAGCAGTGTGTGAAGAAAGCAAAAGTCAAATGAAATCAAATAATATTACAAATTTTTACTTTGCCTTTTGTGGCGCATTAAACGAATTGTACTTTTAAGTTAAAGGGGGGAAATTGTAACGTCACACACGCGCGACAGTGACGCGACTGAAGCGGCCAAGCGGCGACGGTGGCGTTGTCAACAGCAACAAAAGCAACAAGTGACGACGATAACAACAAAAACGCACACTAAGAAGGTAACAACAAAAACAACAACAACAACACATAACTACGAAAGTACAAACGGGCTGACACACAGGTGATTACATAGGTATATACATACATACTATAAGTAAGTGCGCTAAGTGCACGTATGAGATAATCGAAATTAGCACTGAACTACGCTATACGCAACAACAATAACAAAAACACATGTAGAACAAATAACAATGGATCGGTTCGCACAAAGGCAAAAATCACATTAAAATATTTGAAACACGACAAGTTTGCGCGGCTGAGGAAAACGCTTTTCTTTGCTAAGGAAAAAACACAATTTCATATGCTTTGAATACAACAAACAGCAAATAGTTGAGCGCCTAGCAAAGCATTTGTATTTTTAAAAGCAACAACAACAGTTAGTACAATACAGAACACTTTTTCATATGAGCATAAGTTCAAATTAAGTACTTAAAGCCAAGCGACGTTCGCATGCGCATATGCAATTACATGTGCATGTATTTGAATAGCATATATACATACATATATCACATAGCATTTACCAGCAATTGCGCCCGCACTGCTGCCCACCCAGCACCCATCACGCCCAACTCGAGTTCGAGGGTGGCTTTAATCATTTGCCGTGAGTGACAACGCTGCCAAGCTCGTGCGTGTGTATGTGTGTGTGTGTGCGAAAGCAATTTTCGCAAAGCGCAGGTGTATTTACCTATTTGCCTGCAACCACATGTGTTTGTGTGCGCGCACCGCCAGCTCGGCTTTAATGAGTAATCGCCGCACAATTTGAACAACACAAAGCCTCCTTTTGACAAGCTCACGCTAATTAAGCGCTTCACTTTTGCGTTCGGCGCTAATGACAGATAAACAATTTGTGCCAAAATGCAGTTCCGTCAGGGTTTTTCGAAGGCGATATATGCGTATGTATTGCATTTAACATATTTTCAGTTAAGCGAGATTTCCGGAAGAGCTAAAAAAAATTATAAAATGTTAAATTATATATTAGACTTAAATTTTCAATTCCAATTTTGGGCTTACAAATGAAATGTTAAAATTATAATTTTGAACTAATGAAATATTTTTTTATTTCCCACTCAAATTTTTTAATTAAAAAATATAAAAAAAAATCTGAAAATGTTTCAGAGTTAAAAAGTGGAAATTTTATTTTTATTCCAAAATCGAAATTTAAAATTGGAAAATAATTTTTTTGTTTAAAATTTAGTAACAAATAAAATATATGTTTCGAGTTCAAAGCTGAAGTTAAATAAATTTAAAAGGAAAGACTGACATATTTCTTTCAAAGTAGGTTAGGTAGGCCAATGGGCTACGCATGGACCATTTTGGTCCTTTGCTACACCAGATGGAGTTCACTTGCTAAGTCCAAGAAGAGTAGTCATGGTTTAAGAAATCTACGCTTGACGCGAGTTTTAACAGACACAGCTGCCTCACTCTCGATACCTCCTGCAGTGTATCATATTTCGGGGACCCCAGATGCTTACAGCGTAGTCTTGCCAAAGCGGGACAAGTCCACAAGATCGTTTCCCTGGTGCCTTGCTCCAAATCAAAGTAATTAAAGGTAAATAAGAAGAAGTAACGAGGGACTAAGTTCGGGTAGAACCGAGCATTTTATACTATTGCAGCTTGGAAGGATCAAAGCCGGGATGTTTCAGAAGTTTCCAAAGTATTATTCTTATATAATACTCAACAATAATCCGATATAAGTTAAATTTGGATTTGAGACCCTCTGAATTTCCTTAAGACACCTCACATGTTGACCAATATACAGATAAAGTAGAAAGTCAAGAGGATATTTGAAAATTCATATGTTAAGTAAATGTGGACTATACATCTCGGCTTGATCTCATCCCTTTTTTCATGAAAAGTGCTTACATTATGTCAGACAGTTGCAGCAAAAGTCAACCGAAAATTCAAAAATATTTTTGTTAGATATATGGGAGCTAGGGGAAGTATTTACAAGACGCTACCCATTTTTGGCACAGAGGCATGCCGTCATCACAAAAATATTCTTATTTTGAACACTAGACTTCACAGATTGACCGATAGACTCCGTAAAAAAAATTTGCTATTTATAGTCAATTTATGTAGAATATTCCCAAATATTTGAAATATAAATATATGAAAAATTAAATTGAGTTTTTGAAATTTAAAATGAAATAAGGATCTGGCTGTAAGAAAGGCTGTATTCATGTTCCTCGAAATTGCTCCCATTTATTACTCACAATTCTGTTATTCATGGTGTCAATTGGAATGTGTCAAATGAGAGCGAGTTTACGACTTCAAAGTCATTAAATTGCACCTAACTACAACAACAACAATTAACAATAATAACAAAACATAGGTGGGAGTGTTTTGACATTTTACTAACTATATAATTATACGACTTGAAAAATAACTAAGTCAACTAACTAACWACTCGTAACGTTAATTGAATTCAACTAAATGCAAAACGCAAAGTAAAGCCTCAATTGTGCTTTAAAGCGATTAAAAATAGATTTAAATTCATAGCGAAATCAGTTTAAGTTGAAAATGTCATCGTTTTGAAAATGCACTGACTTCTAAGCGTCTATGCGACTGATTTGATCACGATATATAATTTTAAGAAATATATGGATGTGCTGCCGAAGGTCACCGATGAAATCACTCTATAAGTCATAGCACTTCGAATCATGTCGCTGTAACGCATTAATACATAAAGCAGCCGCGAAGCGTTCCGAAAGCACGATCACTCAATTTGCTGAAGCTTTCATGAGTAGTGTTTCTAAAGATGTAGTCTACAATAATTATCCTCATTAATTTTTGAAATCATTGATATGAGTAAAAGTACATATGGGTAATTAGCTGACTAACAGGAGATGCTAAATATATACAAACTTTTTTCGTGAAATATAGAAGTTAACTCATTTGTTTATAAAATTAATTGTGTCAGTCATACGCCATACTAAGTTTGAAAAATCATTTTAATTTGTATAAATATTCTGTATTTGTGAGGAATAATTATTTAGCTCATTTAATAAGCGGAAATTCTTGCCGCGCATGCGATTACAGAGTCGCTGATTCGCCGGGTGCTTGTGTTGTCGACTACCGAACTGAACTTTTCATTTTTGAATTCTCATTTAATACTGAAAAATTCCGCACTGCAAGTTATATTGCAAACATTTTGTTTATTTAAGAAAATAAATTAATTTTTATTTTTATTTTTTAGTGTCGTCAGCTGCGAATACCAGCATCCCCTTTACCCGGTAACCTAATTATCAAGTCAAATGTGACTTGCGAATGCTTAGTTCCCACACTAACATTTATGGGCAAACGCCAGCAATAGCAATTTGCATTTTAAAAGGCTGCAGTAAAAATACTTCCAAAAACACCTGAGGCAGTCAAAGGGATGTCGTTAAGTAGTTAAGTAAACACGTGGGTGTTTTGCATAAACATTTACTTTACACGCTAGAAAAATATATATTAAAAAATTTGCACACCAAAAACGAGTAATTAAAAATACAACAAAAATAGCGCGAAATTATAAGCGCAAGCATTTAATCGACAACTAATTGAATGCATGTTCGGTTGAGTGGAAGTAGTTTGACAGCGCAGTGAGCTGATAAACATGACTTTACTCAACAAAACACTGTTTGCGCTTGTGTGCGCGTGTGTAGTGTACTTTAAAAAGCTGCACAGGCGCAGTTATGCGGGTCGAGATGACTGACGACGGCCCCCCTCCCGACAGCCATGGATCGAGCCGTCAAATTCCGAATGTCCGTTTGAACCGACTGTGACAGCTGTGACTGATGAGTTTCAGTGTGAGCGAATCTCGTTTCATGAACATGTGTGTGTGTGTGTGTGTGGTTTGCGAGCTACAGGTGTCAGCACTTGCGCACATACCAATAACGTAGCGTAAATAATTTTGTATTTTTTTGTGTTTTCCCGTAAAATTACCTCATTTGTTGTAGTTGTTTACAACTGTCAGACTTTTTTGTGTGAATTTTTTCCGCTCAATAAAAAATATAAACATTTTCACAGGCAACACGCATATATACATATACATATGTATGTCGTATGTCACAGGTTCGTATATTAATCAACCTGCGCGATTTCGTATGTACATATATTTACAGCTACGAATATTTTGCATAGTTTCGAGCTATTGAAAATTTTATATTATTTTTGAATTGAGAGTGAATAGCTTTGCAGGCTATGCCGGCTTTTTATTAATGATTCTAATGTGACAAAAATTTGTTGTTGTTAATATTTATGACAATTTGTATTTGTTGGAGATAATTTCTCTACTTATGTAGACATTGACTTTGATTTTATAAGACATATTTGAGGAAATTGATATCAGTATATAGCAGTGAACACAACCAGGGTTTCAAATGATGCACTAACATTTTAGTTAACATTTGAAATAATTTTTTTTATTTTGAAATTTTTTTAAAAATAATTTTAAAATTTCTAATCCCAAACACTGGATTAAAAAAAACTATATTTACATAAAGAAATTTAATTCCAAGTTAATACTTAAAAATAAACTATTGAATATGATGAGAAGAGTTGAGTTCCGAGTGCTGTCACTGTAAATAAAAATTGAAAATATATTGATGACATATTCTCTGGCAGTCAAGGGAGATCGGCGTTGCAGATAAGCGGAATTTGACCATTGCCACGCCCACAAAACGCCGATAAACGTAAGCTTATAAAGTGCCATAACTGAGCAAATCGCAGTAGCCAGCGACACCTGCGGCCTAAACATTTTGGCAATGTGGGCGCAGCCATGCCCTGTATGTGGCTCAATGTACATTTCTTCTAAGCCCCTACAGCTAAATCAACCAAACTTGCTTTCTTCATATAATATCACACAGAGTCACAGTGTATAGTGACAATGGCTAATTAGCATGCTCACTCCTCTTTGGAGCAAAAAAATGTTAAAACTTTTAAATTTAAATTTCGCGCGAAATCTCATTCTTTGAAATATATTTTTTTCTAGATTGGTATGACTGCCAGTTATATCTGTGTCGAACATAAAAATAATCATTGATGTTTGATATACGCCTGTCTTTCTGAAGATCAGCGATTTTTATCATGCATGAAAGTATTCAACAAAGCAGTTCCATTAAATTTTGTGTGCGGAATCAAATTTATGGTGCCGAAACTATTCACATTTCTCACAGCACAAAAAACCGCGTTTTAACCAGACGGATGCCAGAGAGGGACTGAGGAAATGAATATGAAACACAGAGAAATGAGAACAGGATATTCACGTCTGATTTCCAGTATGATGCATAACTTATCTGAGTGAAGAACCAAAACTGACTTTCCAGTGCCTCTAAATATGTAGTAAGAGCCAAGAAAAAATTCAGCAAATTCACATAGTGTAATTATAAACTATTTGCCGGCTGGATTTCTTGTTTCTTTCTTAAGTAAATGCAAGTCTTCAAAGAATAAATATACATACTTGTATATGATATTTTTATCCTTTTTATTAAAGGCTGACAGTGAAAATGATACGTGTATAACGCAGGGTGCTCACGATTTATTGAAGAAATGTAAGTGGGGTTCGCGAACTGGCTAAGTAACACTCGGTAATTGTAATAATTCACACGACCTTCCTGTGCCAGCTGACTGTTGGCAGCGTCATTTCCTTAGTTTTCTTTTAGCATCCCATCTGTAAAATCGTCTTAGAGAATCGCGGCGGGTTCTGCCTTGAACTATTTTGTGAAAAGTGCATTAAAGTGTTGTGAAAATCACTACTTTTTTTTAGTTTCAATAAAGAAATAGTATTGTTGGATGCACGCAGATCTGTTATTTAAATTTCTTTTACAACTGAAAATGAATTAACTTCGTAAAGAGTAAGCTTACAAAATGGCCACCAGCAGTAAAGCGAAAAGGCCGGTGTCGGTGAATTCTATTAGTGCAAGTTGTTCAGCAGTATTGTTGCATCATGAATTAGCAAGATGAAAAGTTGATGTTGCAAGTGGAAAATATAATGTTAAAATTGTAATACAAGTAATACTACGTACTAGTAATAAGACGAACTACATTAACATGTATGCGCATGCAAATATAAAAACCAGGCGAAGCAAATGAAAGGAAGAACAGTAATAACAGGGTGTTCAAAGGTTATTTGAAACTGTTATATGAGGTTCGTGAGCTGGCTAACTGAACTGGTAATTGCAAAGAGAAGTTTCCTTTGCTAGTTTCATTATCGTTGTGACAATTTCCGCAGTTTCGCATTAACATCCGACCGGTGAAGTTGAATTGAGTCGGAAGAAGCACGGCGCTGCGCTTTCTAGTTCTTCTATATGAGAAGTGTGAAATATATTGATTTCGTGTTCAGTAAGCGCAATTTGTGAATTCGTTTGTATAATACTCATAATAAGTAAGTTCAATTATGTTGTGAAAAAAATAAAATATTCTGGCACAAAAAAATAGCCAAATTTCTCTAAAGTGGGTAAATGTGTAGCAAACCGTAAAATTGCTCGATGATAAAGGTATTTCCTATAGTTGAAAAAGTGTAAATGCTTGTTACAATTGTGTTTTTGTTTAGTTTAATTAATGTAAATGTGAAAAAAGAAAGTAGTGCAATAAAAATATTATTTTGTGTTTCAAAAGTGAATAGAATGGGAAAATGAAAAATAATGCCATAAAATGGCCGCTTGAAAGCAGAAAGTGTGTGAGCGAGTCGTTTGCCCAGCACCATTTTGTATGGATTCCGACAGCTTTTTGCGAATGACAAGAATTAAAGGGTGAGTCAGTTGATCTATTTTTAATTATTAATTATTTATTACTTTATTTGGAAAATATTTAATTAAATCTTTATTATTTTATCAGCCGAAAGCCTTTGATGCTAGCGCTGCGTACTTTAGTTTATTTAATAATTTGTTTATTATGTAAGCTTTAATAAAATAAAATAAAAATAAAAAAATAAAAATCTTTATTATACACCTACATAGCTGTATATGTGGTAAAATACCATTATAGTTCAGCAAATCTCCGCGTAACAGATTTGGAAGCAACTTCAAAAGTATTTCCATGACAGTCGAAATTATCATAAATTACTTTATCAACTTTTAATATTGAATTGTATGAAAAAAAAAACATTTAGTACTAATACCACATAGTACGGCGAACTTCATATGCATTCTTTTGTGCCACAACATAAACAAACTCGATATTTGTTTATTAAATATTTTTTGCACGAACGCTTTCTTAAGAACATTCTGAAAAGAATAACAACGAAATTAATTAACAAATAAAACAACTTCTCGTCATTAAATTACTCACTAGTTGTTGGCTCCCAGCCAATTTCCACATCATCTAAACGATTTTGCTCCACCAACCATTCGTAAAGCGGTTGAAAGTAGGCCAGCAGCCCTTCCATGTTTATAGCAGATTCCTTTGCCATTATTTGGAGAACATCCTTATATGATTTCGACGAGCCCAAAGACATTGCTTCCCTAATAAAAGCAAATTACTATAATAAACAACGTAATTAAATAAATGGAGTTCCTACATCACTAGCGGCCCAATTTGGCGTTGATTGGATAAATCACATAAATCGAGTGGATATTTTTCATCATTTGGTTTATATTGCCCAGTGATTTCACAGAAATGCTGGTAGAGCTGATATTGCAGCACTGTGCTCATTATTTGACTATATTGAAAGAAGAAGTGATTACCATACTACTTATAAAGGTTTAAATTAAAAGTTTATGAAATACTACGATTGTCATTCCCACCTAGTATATTGATCGTCCACTTCTATCAACAACTTTGCTGGTGCATCAAAATCTTCATTGCTTCTACTCACTGGTGGCTCAGCACCCGTAAAGTCCGTGGTCAGCTGCCAATAGGCACAGTTATCGGAAATATTTAAGCGCTCATCCAGCACATCCACTCGATAACGGTCCAGAACATAGAAGACAGGAATCAGAAATATAGTGCGTAGACCCTGTATTTAAGAAAATATATTTTCAATACAATTTATCCAAAAGTAACATTTAGTTAGTTTGAAGAAACATAATTTTTACTGTACACACCTGCCAATAGAGTCGATTAATTCGCAATTCCTTCGACACTCGACCACGTTCTAAGACCTTTAACTTTTCCAGATAGCGTGGCGACGAAGCCGACAAAGCGAACATTTTTCCCAAAGCATCGCTGAAATTGGGAAAGGGTTCCTCGGCAAAGAGTGTTGGCTGCTGGTCATAAGCGCGATAGTAATAGACCTCAGTTAGCGCCTCATACATATTGAAGAATCTTTCTTCATCTACCAGAGGGCAATAGGAGAAGTTAACACGCTTGATGCCATAAAACTTCCAGGCTTTATGCCAACAACGCAGCTCCTCTTCATCCAAATCGGCTTTAGGGCGAGCATTATGTGACCAAAAAGTGCTACAATTATTTATAGAAGTGTTCAATAAATCTCTCTGTGCACATAAAGTACTTACTCTTCGATTTGTGGCATACCCATGGAGCGAAAGTATTCCGCTACATTCCAGAATACACGCTGTGCATTATTCAAACCTCGTCGCAATAGGCCAGAGGTAATATTGGGCATACCGACTTCAGGATAAGGGAATTCTATGTACCATTCGGGATCGGCACGACGAAATGCATTTCCTATGAAAATCTCTGCGAGATTCTGTGGATACGGCTTACCGCGAGGTATCAACTCCTCACCATATAACTTTCTCAACTTTCCGCGGACATGAGCATGGAATTCCTGGAAAAGCGGTTGCAAGCGTTGCATGAAACTTTCCAATAGTCTAGCAGTCTGTGCGCTATCCTCTTCAAGGTCCTTGTACCAGAATTCTGATGGTGTGGGGAAACCTATAAAACAGAGCGTGAATATTGTCTACACATATTATTATAACATCAAATTTACCGTTCAACTGCGCCGTCTTCTTATACAACTCAACAAACGACACAAAATCTTGCTTGGCGGGCATACCGGTCTTCCGACGCCATTCCAACCAGTAATACTCAATTTCAGCAACATCATTACTATTATGTAAAATATGCTGCACCGACGGTATCAAGGTGTAATTACATTGCTTTCGATCGTGGAAAGAGCAAAGCTTCGTATTCTTATAAATGTCACCCATATTTTTGGTAACAATGTACATCAATTTGAGATCCGCAGGTGACAGTGCTTCGTAACCTCTTTCGGGTATCTGTGACAACTGGCGTTGCTGTTGTGGATTGCCTATGTTTAAGCGCTGGAACTTGGTAACCTTGGGTGCCATACTTTGCACATAATTCATTATCTCTTCGCTAGTCAACTCTGACTGCAATAGAGCATATAGATAATTTGGGCCCTTTACTTCTAGCTGCCAATTGGCGAGCACTTCGCGATTGTAAAGTGTGGCTAGATTCTGGTTAACATTTGCAAGGAATTTCGTTAAAACTTCGGTGGAATTCTCCGCCGAGTTGATTGTGTGTAATAGGCAATGAAGCTGTGAGGGGAAATTAAAATTTTACATATATGCTAAAGTTAGTTTTTTACTTTAAATTACTTACCAGTAAAATATTAATTATCAGCGTCTTCATGTTCTCAAAAATGTATTGTTTTTTAAACGCTTTTTCGTATATAACTTGGGCTTCTAGAGTGAAGTGATGTTAGATTTCTTTATCTTTCATTTCTATTCTAGACTGCAGAAAACCCTAGAAACCGAAACTTGAGTTAGATTAAATTAAAAATATTCAAAAAGCTTGCTAATAACACTCTAAATATTATTGGTCAGTGAAACCATATACAAAGCTTAATGGGGTTTTCAATAGGGACGCTACAAAAGAAGACTGATAGGGACAGCAACCGACACCATATTTTATATATATGTATATGATCCAATAACAAGTCAAAATTGTTAAAATTTACTTCCGAAATCTTAGTCAGTGGCATCAATTTTAAGAACGCTACGTTCAATTTATGGTCAACATAATAGACCGTTCAGATCCACAATTGAGCGTCTAGTGAATACACAGGCACAGTACAAAATGTTACCATGCCAGTGAGACTAAGAAGCGCCGTGAGTCGAGAGTATCATTCTCTCACAGTCGTTCTCAAGTGTTATGCATCTCTGTGACCTGTGGCTATGCAAAATAAATCTAGTTCCATACATAATGGCATCGAGTGTACTTTCACAGACTTTTGTTGCGCTCTCATTGAAAAACTCGTTATATCGAAAATTACTTCAATACAAGTGGTTCTTGATCATTTAGAGCCTCATGCCAATATGTTCAGGAATATTTTTAAAAGTCTGGGATATTTCCTGCATCTCAGGGTTTCTATAAGATACCTCACGTACCATCACAACTATATGGTGTAAAGTCTACCGAATCCTGAAGCTAGTTGAATGGGGGCTAGTTCAAGTACTCGTCCGATTCTATCCATCCTTGTGGGATAACTCGTATCCATTGAGATAACTCATTTATTGACCGTTGTATGCGGTATAAAGTCACCCGGGAGTTCAAAAATCTTTGTAATAGGTACTATAAATGGAAGCTAGGGGAAGTATTGACCCGATTAAATCATATTTGACATGCAGACATACCGTTGTAAAGAAAGAAAAAGGAATTCCAATTACGTACCGATATTTGCGATAAAAAGTAAGATGGGGTAACAAAAAAAAATATACCGTACCTACGGTCTTGAACAGTTTTGGCTCGATTTGGAAAATGGTATAGTGGATCGGTATCAACGGTTCCGAAAAATTAGCAGTTTCTTGGGAAACATGACGTATGCAAAATTTCGTATCGCTGGATCGCTAAGTTTACCACGGTGATGATTCATATATAATTTATAATACTACTACGCTTCCCTTTGACAGAAATTGTCCTGACCCTGTACAGCGTATGAAAATAATAACGGTAAATGCCGGAAATTGTTTTCTAAAATTTTCAATGAGCATAAAAAGGCTAAATTATTGTGTTGGGTCGTCGACCGTGTTAACTACTCATACTGCTGCTCGAAAAATCAACAACCATATAATTATCTAGTCAAACAAAATTAGAATATACAGACCATGAACGAAAATGCCACAATAGCCAAATCAAAATAAATATTTTTTTCGGTGTAGCGCGCAGGTCCATGTACTTGCCATAAGTTGCAGTGCAGTTCTGTTACCTGCTTCAACAAGCACGCACGTAATTATGATTCATTGCGCGCCGCAACGCGGTTGTTAAACCACTTTTTACTTTCAACAAACCAACAAGTGATATTTAAAACAATTATAATATTTACTTTAGCTTTTTTATCGGCAAAAAAATCGGCACTGCACGTTTTCCTTTATATTAATTGGCGGCGTAGAGCTTTATAATAATACTTAGCGGTTTTTAAATTCCTCACTCGCACTTTCAATAAACGCTTTGCTTGCTTTGGAGTTTTCCTTAAGCTGTTCAACTACCGAACTAACCACTATTACTTTCTCACGTATGTCCGGTCTTGAACGCTTCAAATTGGCAACTAAACGACACAGAGTGCCGGCTTGAAGTCGACAATAGTGATTAGCCTTCTGGGTAATTGCTTGAGTGCTCACGCATATTGCAATAATTCTTCCATGACTTGGCTTAATATTAAATGCGTCGCGACGGCGACTTAGCACGAGCGTGAAACTATTGGTTTTCACAAACAGAGCAGCTGTGAACTGGCTCTTTGATTAAAGAGAGAACGATTGCTGTTATTGGAGATCGGTAGCGGTATTGAGTGAAAATTAAATAACTCAATTACTTCAATTTTATGAAATGTAGTTTCTTTATGTTACCTCTGCTGCCGATGAAATTGCGAGAAAAAGCATCCACACCCAAATACCAGCAAGTTGGAAACGAGTTCGTATTTCCCTATAGTCGTTCTGCGAGGATCTACGCGCCTCACATGAACTCAGTAAGCGTTGGTCCACTGCCAGAACTTGTGTAGTTGCGAAAGCCTCCTGGCTCAGAGTGGAACCTTAAGGTTTCACAACGGACAAGCGTCTCTATTAGACCAAGTGGGATTATATCGAAACATTTACCTAATCGACCTAAACTAACCAATCTCTGCTGCTCAACCTATGAAAGCTTTATCTAAGAATGCTCTTTTCTTTCATCTTTAACATAACTGAGATTGACTTATGTGAACTTAGTTTTGACGCTTGATAAAAGCATACCGGAAAAGGCTAATGGTCCGGGAAAGAGTGACCTCTTTAGATCAGATATGTATATGCATACATATATAGAACTCTATTAGTATGACATCATATCTTATTTGGATGATAATTGGGCTGGTTGTCGTAGTTTTCACTACTCCGACGTACAATTCGAATAACTAAAAGTCAATTTCATCGTCAATAAGCCACCCCATTAACCGTTAAATATAACTTACCTGAATCTTTCCCTTTGCTAAATTAAAACAAATTTATGATATGTATTATTTTTAATACTGAATTTTTGTAGAAATAAATTTTACAAAAATGTAAGGAAAATTAAATTGTTTAATACTCAAACTGAAAGCCAAAACCAAAAGTTTTTTTTTTTTTTTTTTGCATCAACTTCCTAAGACCACGTCAGTTTTACGATTTTACGAGGAAACGCATTCTGTAACGAAGATCTAGTTAATACACAGAAATCGATTTTTGGAGAGTTTTAAACTTACTGTCAGATGTGGTCCACCCAATGGGCACATTGTTCTTCTTATTCTCTGCCTCCAACCATACACGGAGGGGTTCGAAATACTCAGCTATAGCTCTGCCACTCATTGTACGTTCACCATTGAAAGCCTCCAATACATCGGGCCAAGGCTTAGAGGCACCCAATGAGAGCATATTTCTGCAAGCAATAACATTTTATTGCAACTCATATTGAAAATTAATTTCTCTTTAAAAACTCACTTGAAGGCTTGACCTGCTTCAAAGCTGCCATAAATATCACAGTTGTCCAAAGGCAATTCCGGATTGTTGGCATCATATTGACCAGCCTTGATACAAGCGGACTTATAGAATTGGAATTGTATGATGAACGAAACCAAATATCTGCCGAGAGAGGTAATAAGAGAAATGTTAATATTCGGTATGCAAAAATGAGTATACACTACAAAGATTGTAGATACTCTTAAACCTAAAACCTACCTCAAGTACTCGACATCGGCGGACACGTGATATTTAGCTGGCGCATCAAAATCTTTTTCAGAACGAACTACTGGTGGTTCAATACCAGAGTATTCCTCACGCAACTTCCAGAAAGCACAGTTCCAATCCTTCTTGTCCACTTCGCCACGGAACAATGCCCAACGGTATTTATCCATTGTAAAGGCGAAAGGCAGAAAGACAATCTTATCCAGAGCCTGAATAAATAATTACACGATAATATTTTACGAGATTCTCCAAACAAGAATATGAATATACGACCACTTACAGCCAAGAACAATTGGTTGATGCGTGCCTCATCATCGCGTTGGTAGTTCTTCAGTAGACCAACACGCTCCAAATGTTTCGGTGTAGAGACTGAAAGTGAGAGCACATCACCGACAGCTTCGTGGAAGCCGGGATTGGCACCAGCGCGATAGATGAAGGGCAAATGCTGGTATTGCAAGAAGTATTGGATGTGTCCCAATTCGTGGTGAACGGTAAAGAATTGATCCATTGTCACACGGGTGCACTGCTTAATGCGCACATCATCGATAACGTAGAAATCCCAAGCACTGGCATGGCAAATCAAATCGCGTCCATCATCAGGCTTTACCAAAATACTCTTATCCCAGAAATCTCTGCAGGGTAGAAATGATACCGCATACAATTTTTGTAATGAACTAACATATTCTCGAACTTACTGTGGCAGCTTGGTCAGATTCATTGATTGGAAGAAATCATCACCCAGTTGGAACATTTTCAGTGGTGTGTAACCTTGTGCAACCATCTCATTGGTGACATCAATCAGCGGCTTATCGGGGAATGGCGAGACAATATCGGCCACACTGGACCATTGTTGAGCCCACATATTGCCCAACAAATGCATGGGAATAGGTCCCTTCTCCGACACCACAGCATCGCCGTAGTGCTGGCGCAGACGATAGCGCACGTAGCCATGTATTTGCTGATAAAGCGGACGCAGTTCATCGAAAATGTCTTCGAGCTGCTTTTCAATGCTGTCATCCTCGTACTCATCCAACCACAATTCAGCGCCAGATTTGAAATCTATTATAAATAAAAATTTAAATCGTAATAAAGTGCGAAACGAACAAACAACTCTCGAGCGCACTTACTATTCAGCTTGGCTGCTTTCGTATTCAGTTCCACATATTTCTCGAAAGGAATGCGCACCGCAGTACCGGCTTTATCGTAAAATTCACGCCAATAATACTTCAACTCTTCCGGATCGCGGCTGGTGGTAATGATATTTTCGATTTCAGGATCCAAAGAGAGATCGCATTTAGTGGCATTCTTATAGTCGCAAACACGTACTTTAGCGAAGTTTGACTCCATAGTGGACATCACGTCCAAATATTCAGCGTAGTCAGGCTCGCTGAGTGCCGCATAACCGAGTTTGGTAAGCATTTTGAATTGACGGCGCAAATTTTCCGATTTAAAAGACTGCCAATTGAATTTCTGTAAGTCGGTGGAAACCTCCTTCATGAATTTGGCCACCTCAGCGGAGACTTCATTCTTCTTGCGCTCATTCTCCGAATTAATGTTAGATGCATAGGCCCAGCTGGCTTCCGTCTCTATGTTGGTGCGACGTGCAATTTCTTTGTTCAGATTCTCAATATATTCAGTGGCGGTAATCTCCTCTTTTACACTGGCCAGCGCATTCTGCAGCTGTTGAGTGGAGTAGTGTTTCAATAAGAATACGTTTAGAAGCGTGTAAAATATGCTTGACTTACCGCTAATGTGGCGAAGAGCGCGACGATCAAAATTTTCATGGTGCGTAGTTTTTTTAGACAATTTTTACAAAAGTTTTAACTGAAATTTTCAAAAATTAAAAAAGTAAGATTAGTTTTCACGGAAAAGTATGTGTGAAATTGAAAGGAATATCGTAGATTTCAACAAAAAATGTCACGTGTCAGAAAAGTATATATCGAAACATATATTTCAAAGGTTGTCTTTTATATTTCGGTATTCGAGAGCAAAATTAAATTTTAATCATCGAAAATCTATTTATTGTTTTTCAAAATGTTCTCTAAGCCAAGATTTTTTTATTTTTTATTTATTTATAAAAGCTTATATAATGTTAATAACATATGTACAACCTAAAACATGCAGGGCTAGCTTCAGAGGCTATCAGCAGTATAAGCCAAGATTATACGGTGGATGACTCATCAAATCCATGTTCTGAATACTCAAAAATGCAGTTGTTTCAGTCGATGTGTGAGACCTAGCATTGCAGTGATGAAGAGCGATCCGTGTTTATTTTCGGACTCATACGCGTAAATCCACGATTCATCACCTGTCATGATGTCATAGATGTGTTTCGAAGCACCGCTATCGTATTTTCTTAACGTTTCTCTGGAACAATCGACACAAGCATTTTTTGAGCGATTAGCAAATAGGGTGGGATCCAACGTTAACAAATTTTTTACAGTTAAAATGTTCATGCAATTTCGAATGTATGCTAGTGCCCCCAAGGCCCATAGTTGTCTCTATCTCACGATGGATCATATTTCAAGTTAATGTAAAAAACACAAATAGCGCACGTTTTGAGTATGTATGTCATAAAAAATGTCAAAATTTACGTTAAAGTTTTGAGTTGTCAGATTACAACACTAGTGTAGCCACATTCCGAAATGTAAAAGACAACCTACGTATTACAAAAAACAAAGTTTGCAACAAATCTTTTAATTTTCTGCTTGATTACAAATCGCATACAAATTAAGACCTAACGCGAATAAATCCTTTTTTACTAGAGACATCTCTTAATGAGTGCTAATCCCATGTGGAGTTCATAAAAAGCTGCTGAAATTTGGCGTTTGACCTCGTTTTCTCACAAAATGTTTGTTCTTTATTATCATATACATATATATGGATTCATATAAGACCTTGTCTCGTTGTAAATGTATGGGTCTGACAAAGCTATTGATGCTCTTCAAAGGTTCTCTCAACCAGCTATTGCCGGCTAATGTCTTGAATTTTAAGTTTATCGCCAAAATAAACATAAACACAACCAAAATAAGACTCGTATACATATTTATATGCAAGGGATAATAAAAACAAAGTTTCTAAACGATAAAGTTCGCCTTTAAAAACACAAGGCACGTACAGCCGGACGAACTCAAAATAAAAACAAAACGAGAAAAATAATCTGGTTTCTCTTGTATATATTTATTAAAACATGTTTGATCTTGCTTGTTTATTTTTTCGGCGTTTTTGCTAGTATCTAATTATAATACGAGTTCAAAAAAGTCATAATTCACAAGGGATTTAATAATAATAATTATTTAAAATAACGAAATTGGGTTAAAAAAGACGGTCGCGCCTGTAGATGTCAAAATTTAAAAACCAAAAACAAAAATTGGTACCACTTTGTCTGAGTGCAGCAATATATTTAATGTGCATATTAATTATAACTACATATTAGTTATATGAAATTATTTAGGAATGAAATATTTTTCACTAGTTGACGTGCCTATCAATTTTAGTGCCCCACCATACGTAAGTTAAAATCATATATGTATGTAGATCGTCATCATTTGTTCATACAAACCAAATATAATTTTAGATGGAAGAGATTTGGACAAAGGAAGGCATTTTCACTCAGTATCGAATTGTACATTTTTGGTATTAAATGACGTCTTCATATGCCACCTGGAATAACTTATAATAAAATACCGATTTAACGGGTATGGGCAGCAGACAGTGAATATAAAATATTTATAATGAGATCGCCTGTTTATAATAAGTGAAACTGAATTTCATTAGGCGGATGAGTTATTTTTACATTAAAAGTTGGGCGGAGTTTGAGAACCTGCATATTAAGAGTTCTAAAGAAGTGAACTTGAGTTTCAGAAATTCTTGAACAGTTGTAATTGTTAGGAACAACTTTGTTTCTTGCCATTAATTTTTTTTTTGCCTGCCATGCTTAGTTATTTTCTACTTTCTACTTTTTATTTATTTAATTTTTTTTTTTTTTTATTCCATAATTTAGGTTAGTCCATAATTTTAATGCTTTATAAGCGCTCAGTCGAATTTTCCATTTTTTATTAAGTTTGATTTTGATTTACAAGCGACTTTTATGGTTTCGACACCACCACTATACACTACCGAAAAAGATTAGATTAACGCTGGCCATTCAGAAAGTATATGGTGCACTCGTCGTCAGTTCTATAACTATTTAGAAAATACCCTATAATGAATGAAGCAGCGACAAATACGAGAGAAAATTTAAATACACATGTTAACATACATATCGCCACCTAAAACGCAAAACAACATATCTTCAAAAAGAAAGATTCAAAACCGTTGCCAGTCAATTGTTGCCACAATAACCAATATATAACCAATATATAACCAATTGTTGCCACAATAACCAATATATAACCAATAAATAACCAATATATAACCATTTTATAACCAAAACTCAAATTTTGTTTCAATATTAGCAAATTTTAATATATCGTTTTTCCTTCGCCTGAAAACTTATATAAATTGATGTTACGTTATTTTGCATTTTAGGTGACGACATGTTCTTACAAATACTAAAATACTTAAATTAGCGCTTCTATTTTAATAAATCAATCAAATTAAATGCCAAATTCTAGTGAACAATAAAGTTATTAGTTTGTGGTAATTATTGTATTCACAGAATTTGCCAGATTTCCATATCAATTTTTCAGTTATTAAACAAACGAGAGATGCATATTAAAGATAATTAACACTACTATCAACTATCGCCTGTACACCGTTGGTTCAAACAAAGGCGATGGCGATAAATATTTGTTTTATACTCATTGACAATGTGCTACTTTGGATCACCCACAATTGAGATCATTTGCCTTATACCATACATAGAAAGTTCAAAGAGTAGAACTCATATCAGAACTCAAATCGAGCCACTACTTGAAATACTTAGTTGTGTAAAATATGTGCGTAGGTATTTCATAAATTGAATATCTTCAAACTACAAATAGACGATTGTACTTCAGTCTTAAGTTATTTACGATGCCACTACTTGATCAGCGTTTAGCGATATGAGCCTGCGATATGCGTTTAACTTGCAATATTTTATAGTTCTAGTACGTGATCGGCCGTTATCAGCTGCGGTGGCGAGAGATAACTCCAGCTGAAAGAGCTCAAAGGCGTATGTGCCATAGTTGCATGGTACACAATATATATTTATGTATAAGAAGACTAGATTTTTCGATAGTTTTATAAACTTCCATTTAACTGTGCATTACAAAGCAGTTAACTACTTTTGTAGGCAAAAAGAATCTTTGAAACGTAAATTAATTATGGTTCTCCTTGAGATTATATCTCGATAAGTTAATTAGTTGTACTCAGCCACTGCAAGTGCTGCTACTTGAGTTCGAGAACTCGACTTCCTTTGGAGCACTTTCTAGCAAATTATTATAAAGTCAATTCAATTGCAATCGTTAATTAAAATATTATTGTTCATATCAAAGTTACTGAAATCAAAGTAATGTACTAAATAGCTTGTACTTTCGCAAATATGTATGATCAAATTTGATCCGGACTGATCCACGTTTTTTAAAAGATTAATATCCTTTTCTCGCTCGTATAAAGTTTGAAGAAACCTTTTTTTGGTTGTCAGCTTTATGTAGAATCCACCCTGCGAGGACGAGATCATCCTTTCTTTCGTACCGCTTTTTCCAAAGGGCTGAGTACTCAATCTCCATTCTGGGAGATAACGAGAAAGGAGAATCCAATTTTGAGGTAAGGAACCTTATTTCTAATCTCGAAAATTATAGAATTGGCACTAAGTAAACACCTAAAGCGTCGCACTCTCGATAGGTTAGACTAGGTTAGGTTAAGAGATCGATTCTAACAGGGACCCCACTTAAACAGCCTAGAATCTAAATCTCCTATATACTGGATTATGAGACACTTGCAAATCGACAAAGCGCTTTGAACCTATTACAAATTCGTTCAGACGGCTAATTACAGTTTCGGTTATCGCACCCTCGAAAGATGGGTAAAAATTTCAATCTATCGCACACTAATTGCTCGACAAAGTCTGGACGTTACATAACGCTGATAAACAAGCTAGACGTTTTTGAACGATAGATGTTGTGCAGAATTTTGGAGCTGTTTGAAATGCTGGCTTATAAAGAAAGCGCTATAATTACGAGCTACAAATTTGGTATGCCTAAGCATTCCATATTTTAACAATAATTAACTTAAACAGAGCGGTACAGAAGCAAAGGCAGACCATAAGCTAGATGGATTGATAGTGTGGACTAGGACGCTGAAGCGTTGAAACTACGATGCTGGCGAACTCAAGCAAACCACAGATATAATTGGAGAATTAAATTGCTAGAAGCGAAAGCCCGCTCCGAGTAGTGAAAGTGATGATGATGAGATGTAATGTAAAGTTTGATCTTCTTATGTGAAGTCATTAAAAATTTGCTCATGTGACTCCCCCATTTATCGCAATTAATGACGCTGCCTTCGAAATAGTTAAAGAAACAGTGCTTGAAAATCGTCGTGTTGGCATCAGAGAGATAGCGGAAGATTCAACAGAACTTATGGATCGACTTAACACATTTTGGTTAATGTTTTGGTTATGAAATGTGTCAGACTCGTATTAAAACACCTAAATCTTTTAAACGGATCGGACTCGGATTTTAAACCGAGACCTTTATTAAGAAATATTGTCTACCGTTATAACAACAACAAGTATATGAAAAATTGGCAGTTGACCGGACTTGTATATACATATATGTATTAATATATTTTTTTTTTTGTATCAATCCGGGTCAAATTTGATCCGATGGTATTACTCTAAACTCGTCCAGAATTCGAAAACTGTGGCAAATGTGTTTTTTTTTTCTTTCTTCGTCCGGGTCAAACTTGGTCAGATAGTATTACTCTAAATTCGTACAGAATTCGAGGCAACTATCATTCTGAAATTTTTAAACTATATGTTTTATAAACTAAAGAGGGTTTATAAGTTTTTTAAGATCTACAACGAAATGTCAGAGTTGACTAGCGAGCTAAGTGAATTTGGCCATGCTCGAAATTTCGCATGAATAGTTGAGCAAGGCAACGCTACAATCTATAAATATATAGATTGTGCTATGTTAAGTGATCGCTCGAAATCAAGTACTTGTATGAAAACTTTGAAGGCTGAAGGATATTATAGTTTCGGTGCTGCTTTTCTTTCTTGCTTCTTTTTTTTTTTTTTTTTTTTTTTTTTTTTT